>NW_006399751.1:45307671-45364640 GCF_000299155.1 Elephantulus edwardii | reverse complement strand
GTAGAATGGCTTTAAGCCCTTTGTTCATAGGGTCACTATGAGTCGTGCTCAACTTGAAGGCAATCAACATCAGACACTAGGATAATGCTTTTTGAGTCCACCAACCATTCCTCTGGAGAAAGAGTCCGACTTGGAAGTTCATAACAACAACAAGCATAATACTGCATCTTTAGACTATGGAATTTTTTTAGGAAATGAAACTGTGCAAATACAGTGGAAGGTTCTGTGTTTCCTTCTTTATTCTATTCTTCAACTTCTCTTTCTGAGATAATTTTCACCTTGATTAGTGGTCATCATTTCAACCTTATTTTCTTAGTTTCTTTTTTTTTTAACTATATAGGTATACGTAGTAAACATAAATTGCAGGTAGTTGTAAACTGTAACGTGCTTATTTGTGTATTTTAAAATGTCATATTAATAGATTAGAAATTCTTTCATAAAGCATACCAGGTTTTGATGAATTGTCAGGGGAAGTATATTACTTTAAGAAATGGGTTGCTCGCAAATTGGTATCTAGCAAAACCCTATCTTTTAGGGTATAGCAAGTAGAGCAGTGTTTCTGTTCTTTTCAGATTCTACAAAAAAAGAAAATAATATTCCACCTGAATAAGTTAGTATTAGCCAGTATTTTTTTCATTTCTTGAATAAATGTATAATTCTGAGACTTTAAAATGATGATTTGATAAGCTATAATTTATATTGATGTGCTTCTATTCTTGTCATAAATCTTTTCATCTTTTTGCATCTAGTGTTTAACCAGGGGGAAGAAGGTACCTCCTGGTACATTATTCTGAAAGGATCCGTGAATGTCGTCATTTATGGCAAGGTATGTATATGTGTCTTTTTTTCTCTTTGAAATTTTATTATGTTCCATTTACTAGTGTTAATACTAAGTGTTAACAATGTGGTTGTACAATTAAACTTGCGAAAAGATTGTTAGCTGTAGAAGAGAATATTATCATATCTCTAGTCATTAGCTAATTGACTGTGCTCCAAGCAGTGGTGTACTTTCTGTGGGGCTCTCTCTTTATAGATTATTATATATACATTTAAAATACGCCATTGGGAGCTCTGGAGGCTAGTGGTAGGAAGCTCCGCTGCAGTCCCAAAGGCACGTGGTTTGGATCCACCAGCTGCTCTGCAGAAGGACTCTTTCCTGTGTGATTACCTGTCTCTGAAAACCCCCTGGAGTGTCAGCTATGGGTCGGTTCCAACTCACTGGTGCTCAACAACAACATAGCCATATTAATCAATGTCATTTTATTAGTGAAATGAACCTAGAGTAAAATGCATTTGTAAGAATTGGCATTATCATTTAATTATGTCACCTCTGAGAGTGGGCATCTGAGGGCACCTCAGGGCAATGGGCTAGGCCCAGCTCGTTTAAAGACACGCAGTGTCAGTGGGGGTAGGGATCTAGTGGTGAGAGGTGGTGGGCATTTCCTCTTTCATCTCACTGTTCTGCTGTCTCCAGGGGGTGGTCTGTACCCTGCACGAGGGAGATGACTTTGGCAAATTAGCACTGGTCAACGATGCCCCACGAGCTGCCTCCATCGTCTTGCGAGAAGATAACTGCCATTTCTTAAGAGTAGACAAGGAGGATTTCAACCGGATCCTGAGGGTGAGTCCAGGCAAAGTGTGGCTAGAGGAAATTCCATTTGCCCCTCTTCCAACGACACAAAGGTTTCTACTTTTTTTTTATGTTAACTGTGCAATACTCTGATTAATGGGCCTTCATTACAAGACTGGCATGTTCCGTGTGCTGGTGTGCATTCTGGTGACTAGAATGCTGTTCCAGCAGAGCCGAAAATCTGGCTTCTGTGGTTCAAATTCATCCACACTCGACTGGAGAAAGATGGTGAGCCTCCTCCTGGAAGGACTTACAGCCTCGGGAACATGATGGTGGGTTGCTATGAGTTGGAACTAGGTTTGATTTGGGTAGAATTTTTGTTTGTTTCATTTTGTCTGAACAAAATATTTGACCAAATTCCTTAGCATATACCTGTATTGGCCCATATCAAATTGAAGAGAAATAAGACTTAATCGTGCAAATATCAAAGCTTGAGGTTTTATTTCTGTGACACTTAAGGGTTTTCCCTTTTGCATTCATTCTCCATCCAAGCTCCAACTCAATGGCAAACCCCTCTGGCCATGTCTTTTTATTTCTTAGACTTTTCTAGTTTCTACCCTCTCTCCTCAAATTTGAACCTTTCCCGTATCATCATACACCACCCTCTGTTTTATTAAGTGGTTTTATTTTAATGGAAATTAATTTTAACTGTGCTTACTCCTGCCAAACTTTCATATTTTAAGTGTTTTCTCTAAATCTATAGCGTATTAAAAGGATGTCAGACACCACCAAGCAGGTACCTGGAATGGTTGGAATTTTATTTAAAGCAGACTATAAATATGACCCAAAGTGAAGTTTATCAGATTTTGTGAGAGTGGGTGATGCTAAGAAGAAAAGGTCCCTGGTTCCTTGGAGAGATAACTCAGTTTGGCTACTTAGAGGCTGGATTGAGGACTGCTGACAGTGATAATGTCCCATCACCTCTGGCCTGTGAGAGAAGACTGGTAGCTTGCCTGCCTAGTTCAAGTTCACCCAGAGAGGCTGTTCTCCCTACCCTCTCCTGTTTTCTTCCCTTCTCTGTGTGTTCACAGAACAAATTCCCCTCTCTCCATCTCCCAACCTTAGCATCTTTCTCTAATCCACCCCTAAGTCCTAAATATACTTCCTGTAACTCTGGTACAAGTGGCATGATTTAGTGATGGTTTACAGAATAATTCTCCTTTTCTAATATTAGGATTACCTATCCCTACCTATCCCTTAAAGCGTTTGGATCTAGTGACAAAATTTCTAATAAGATTTATCCTAGGATTATAAAGGTGAATTCAAAGAAAGTGAAATTAAATTTTGCATCATTGAATAATAATGTTTTAAAATGACATGGAATTTTACTTGGTTTTTCTTATCTATTATCTTTTAAAATGGTACCAAATGATGAGAGGAAAATAACAATAAATTATTAAGTTAATTTAAAATAACATTGACATTTAGAGGAAAGCTTTACTCACTCTGAGTTGCACATGTATGGAATTTATTCCAGGGAATAACTTCTCTGGGGGAAAAAATCCAATTAGGACCATTATTCCTGATGTAATTTATAAAGTAATAAAAACTGGAAAATATTTTCATTGTGTATGGAGGTAAAACTAATTAAGTTTTCTGTAAGTAAAGTCTTTTGATTAGAGAAAAATGTGCTATGCCTAATTAAACTACAAACATTCAAAAGAAAAACAAATTGAAAGAAATTTCCTGAAACTCTAAATGTAATACATTTTTAATAAGAATAAATATGTAAGTGTGATTGTTTGCCTCCCTTCCCTATATATTATTTCCTCTTAAAGATTTCTTAGGGCTCATACTACTTTCTATTCTGTGATTTTTCTGAATTTGGGGTCAAAGCAAATCCAAACTTAATACCATCGTGTCATTTCCATCCCATAGACAGTATAGGGCAGTCCTGTAGGCTTTCCAAGTTTATAGTTCTTGGAGGAGAATGACACCCACATGGTTGTCCTGCAGAGTAGCGAGTGGGTTCAAATAGTCAACCTTTTAGTTAGCATCCAAGCGCTGTAGCCACTGTGCCACTAGGGCTCATTGGCTAAAAAAGCAGAATTGTAAAAACCCCTAACTCTCTACTCTCTTGGTCCTATCTCTGACCATTCCAGCCCTTGACTTTGAAAATGACTTGATTTGTAGGCAGCACAATTAGCATCACAAGCACCAAATGAGTTTCTGAAGCATTTGAATTTTTTTTCATTGTCTGAATAAACGGCAGCATCTGTATGTGGTGTAATTTGTATTTGCAGGACGTTGAGGCGAATACAGTCAGACTTAAAGAACATGACCAAGATGTCTTGGTGCTGGAGAAGGTCCCAGCAGGGAACAGAGCTTCCAATCAAGGAAACTCACAGCCTCAGCAAAAGTATGTTTGCATCCAACACTGTAATTGCCAGACTATGATTAACCTTTTCACATGGCATCATCATTTCTACAATAGCGTGTTCTTTTTGTGGGAGAAGGCAGTGTGTGTGTAACTTCCCCCCCCCTCTATTGACTAATCACACATCTTTTGGAGTATAATGTATCCATTTCTGGCACTGCATTGAGCCTGGTGCTGCTTAGAGTAATTCTAAGCTTATTCCCTTACTCTAAAACCTCTCTGTGTACATAGTGTTCAACTGTTACAGCTTTGAAACAGAAAACTTATGGGAGAACAATGGAGACAGGAGCACCAGGCACCTCAAAGGACAGGGAGCCTTCAGAATTTGGGTCTTATCACATAGGAATTATCAAGAAGGATTTCTGCCTTTTTAGCAGATTAAATGTTTTTGATGAAGCCCAGATTTCAAATTTAAAACCGTCTGTCGACTGCCACCTAGAAGTGTGCATTTGGCTTCATTCCTATTCATTCTTGTTTATTTCAAAGGAGTATTTGCATCACACCTCTTCTTTAACTTGGTTTAACTTGTGTTCTTTCAGTGTTTCTACCTTCAGTTCTCGCTTTTGCTGCAGTATCCTACAGAAGACTACTTCTGTTTTTAATCAAATGTACCAACATTTGAGTCGTGAGACAGGAGAGCTAGAGACTGTGGTTCTAAGAATCTCATTTTTAAAAATAAAGATTAATTTTTAAATTTTATAATAATAAAGAACACCAATTCTGCAATTAATGAAATGTCACCAAATAATAATATGTTGAAAATGAATGCATCCCAAGTCATTTTCTTTTGTTTGCCAAGTAAAAGGGGTGTTCCTTGTGTGAGAACATTCACCATAGCTGATGATTTTTTTTTTTATTGCTTATACTAAAAACCTAAGGCATAAACATTTTCCTCTGGATGAATCAATATTTGCAAAGAAGGAGGAAAGAAATGTAATTTCTTAAATATTGTTGAACAGCCATAGTAATTTTGAATAATTTATTTAATCCTCATTACAGCCTCTTTTAACAGATGGAAAAATTTAGGCTCAAAGAAGCAAGTTTCATGCCCATTGTCATAAAGCTTGAAATGGCAGAGGTTGGCTCAGCTAGACCAACTTTTGTGGCTATGCGTTATGCCTCCAACTTTACTACACAGCAAATGATAACATAAATACCATACGCTCAACACATAAAATAAATGTTGCAAACTAATATATGTCAAAAGGCATGGCATAAATGGACTATCCTTTCACTCACAAATATAAAATTATCACCCAGATTTCTTTAAATACCTTAATCCCTTACTTTTTTTTTTTTTTTAAACTACTGCGCATACTTGAAATAAGCAGCTCTGGTGGACTAGTGGGTAAGGAGTAGCACTGCCAGCCCAAAGGCAAGTGGTTCAAATCCACTAGCTTCTCTTCAGGAGAAAGATGAGCAGTCTTCTCCTGTGTGATTTATAGCCTCTGAAAATCCACCAAAGGGTCATGGTGAGTTTGTTTTGACTCAACATATAAACAATAACACACTTGAAACTTGCTCACCTGTTTTTATAAATAAATAATCCATCCTGCAAAGGAAAATAAGCATAAAAACATTTTTTATTTGAAGACCAGGACTTCCCACAAATATTTTTGTTAGTGTCCCTGAATACAGGACTTCTCACAAATATTTTCATTGATGTCCCTGAATTGTTTTTATGTGCCATAGAGTTACCTATGACTCACAGCGACCCTATCCACAGCTCTAAATCCTACCCTGTCCTGAGCCATTCTCACTAATTCCAACTCACCAATCCCCATTTCCCCAGTTATGGTAGCAATCTATCTCATCTGAGGTCTTCATCTCCTACACTGTCCCTACACCCTTTCAAGCATGATGTCCTTCTCCATCCACCCTTTCAAGCATGATGTCCAAGGACCGGTTTCTCCCGGCCACATGGCCAAAGTATGTGAGACAGAGCTTCAAAATCCTAACCTCCAAGGAGAAACTTATTCTCACCCTCTCCAAGACACCCTGAATAGGCCATTTTTAATGGCTATCTACTGTATTTAACACGTTGCCACACACTTTTAAATTGACGGCCACGCTTAGAAACACTTTGTTTTTCCCCGATGTATTACCGTCATTTGTGGCAATATGTTAATAATACTTTATGTGTTGGGACTCATTTTGTTAACTGAAAAAGTAAGTCTTGAAAAATGTCTTTAACCTCAGTATATTTGATCAGGAAGTGTCCTTCCTTACTGTCTTCATATTGTTGAGAAATTATCAAAGGTGTTTGCTTCCTAGCCTCTTCCATTTAGGGTAGCCTCTAATTATAATTGTTTATGAAATCTAACTAAAGAGAATGAAAAAAGAGAAGCCATGCATGTGAAAATGATTTTTGATCTAGATATGATTTCCATTATGTCTTCTTATTTGTACCCTTTAGTACAGTCAGCATTTTATACATAATACAAATTTATTTACACAAAAGGCAAGAATGCCCTTGTGAGTCAATGTCTGCTGAGAGTCGGTCCTGACAGCTGTGCTAACTGTGTCTGTGGATCATCTTAAAACTTAGAGACCTACAGGGCCTCTGTTATGTTGTTATGTGTACCATCTAGATGGTACATAAGCGACTCATACTTGATACTCCAGTGAGTTTTCAGAGGCAGTAAAACACATCTGAAGAGATTACCCATCAGTCTCCCGCAGAGCGACTGGTGAATTCATAACCACATGTCTTTGGGTTGGCAGCACGGCTCCTTACAGCCAAACCACCAGAGCTGCATAGAGTGCTTCTCAGTCCTGAGAAGCTGCCCTTTTTGAACTCAAGGAGAATCTCCATGTTGCTTGTATAGTAGTATTACTGTATCAATAATCCAGAGTAGCTTCTGTATATATTTTTAGTTTTCAAAATCACTTGACTTTATCCAGACCACTCAACTCTGAATGTTATAGTAAAACATCATAGTAATAATAAGACAGTGTTCTCCATGGGCCATACAGCAAGGCTGCCTTATGGCCATTGTCATTCCAGATACCGTTCTTCTCTGGTTATATGAGCTCAGTAATAGGAAGAATTGGAATTTGGAATGATGGTTCCTGTTTCAGTTACAGGATGGCGTTTTCTTTACACTGTCAGCTCCCCCAGTGACTAATTCTATCCTGTTTTGAAGATACCTTGTTTTGTCCTGAACCTCCCTTCTACATATAGATGGAATTGTCCTTATTTCCAGACATAGTGCTGGGAGAAGATTTTTTCAGTTCCAGGTTCTAAAATGTCTACACATTAGAGTCACTATGAGTGGAAGCCAATTTGATGGCAGCTAACAACAACAACAACTCACTAGCAGAGTTTTTAACTACATAGAGTATTTATTTACTGCTTTGGATGAGCTCAGGGTCACCAGACATGGTTGCATCCAGAGCATCTTTCTGTCCAGGCAGGTGCAGCTGAACATACACTCAGACTTGGCACACATCAGAGATCTCACAGCTTCTGGCTTTCTCAACTTACGCATGATGCCTTACTGTGTTTTCAAAGGATAACACCCAGCTCACCCTCATGTATTTTGCCTAGAGCTCTCATTAACTGTTTGGTTACCACCTTGATTAGAACTTTGAAACATCTCACATTGAATTTTTTTTTTTTCATTCCTTCATGTTCCTCGATGGGCACTGTGACTGGATCTTCTGAAATAATGTTAACTCACAAATAATTTACACTTGACATTAAAGTAGATCATATGGGTTAGCTACTGCTAATTTAACCTTCTTTCCTCTTCATGATGCCACTGGGATTGTTTGTTCATCTGTATTTGGGGTTTGTTTTCTTTTCACTAGATTTATTATTAGTTGTATTTCCAACACGCATACCAGTGTACAGTTGGGAAAGACAGAGTGTTCCAGAAATAGACAGGGGAATCCAGTGTGGGACCAAAATTTTGCTATGAATAACCCATATATGGATAACCTAGTTTTCTGTGGTTTCCCGTCCCCAGCTCCCCAGCTTGGCCTTAGCTGCCCTGGAACTTCCATATGCTTTTTCCTTTTCCTCTGGAACCCACAGCTGTGGGTTCTCCACTCCCAGCCTGCTAATGCTGCTCTCCAAGAAATTTCTGTTTATCCCAAGAAGAAGGGGAAAAGAACAACATTTTAATAATTACTTTAACTTGTGGTTATTCTCCTGTCTTTTGGGGTGACTTGGTTCCTCTTTACAAAGAGGAACTTGTTGGCCACAAGATAAGTCAATATGGGTCCTTAGAAATTCACAGTTGTTGGTTGTGTGTTTGGTGTTTGTTTTTTTTTTAAATATATATGTTTTAAAAGTTACTTATTACTTGCTTACATTTTAAAAACTAACATTTTCATTTCTTATCCAGGTATACTGTGATGTCAGGAACACCTGAAAAAATTTTAGAACATTTTTTAGAAACCATACGCCTTGAACCAGCTTTAAATGAAGCAACAGGTATACACATAGAATAATGTAATATTCAGTAAATGCATGCCTAGTGCTGTGACTAGTTCCTGAGTTCATCCTCAGTGTGGATAGTCAAGGCAGTTTTAGAAGGTGGTTGTATGTGTTAAGAGTAGAGCAGACTCCTTCTCACTGCCTGTGTCCCCTACAATACTGGTTGTCCTCTCGCAATCCAGCATCTCATGCATATCTATAAGGATACTTCCATAGGCGTCTCAAAAGTTAACATTTAAATCTTACCTTCAATATCTTTTCATTTTTAATTGTAATCCCATCTTTCTCATAAAGGATCTGATGCTGGCTGCATAGAAGTTACCACCTTATTCCAACTGAGAGTTAAATGGTTCTCTCTAGGGTATGGATTCTTAGACTGCCTCACAGATATTTGTTGTTGTTGTTATTGTCGTTGACTGCCTTTGTGTCGAACACGACTCATAGCGACCCTATAAATAAAGGCCTGAAGCTCCTCTACAACTATTGACATTTATAAAAATTCATATAGTTTCCAGAGGCATATTATTTAGGAAGTGGATGCCACTCCTGCTTCCAAATATTAAGTGATATTCAAGTACCAAGTCACAGATAACTGGCCTCACAGCAAGATGCAGAGGTTTGAGAGTGAATGAAATGAATTCTGCCAGGGAACTAAGAGTTCAGAATCCTGATACCTTTCTGCACTTTTGTTACCCTCTTGTATATGTCTTTGGAACAGCTCTTGTTTAACTTTTTAAGAAGCCTATGCTACTAGTTTATCACTTAACATCACTGATGAATGTATTTAAGGCACCCTCAGCTCACTAAAAGATGGTCAGAGTTCAGAGTTATCTCCAGAAATTTCCATTATTGAGCTTTGCTTGCAGCCTGCTCTGCAGTAAATGGAAACATAACTATAATAGATCTACTAAAAGTATTTACCACCTCTTTACTTATTGTATCCCCTCATTCCAGTTTCTTATTTCATAAATAGATGGCATTAATTTGGTTTTTCCTTAAGTAATAAATTAACTAAAGAGTCTTTGTTGTTGTTGTTGTTGCTATTGCTGTTGTGTACCATTGATTATGAACCGACTCATAGCTGACACTCCAGTGGGTTTTCAGAAGCAGTTAATCAGATGGGAGGAAATTGCCTATCCTTCTCCCACAGAGCAGCTAGTAGATTCGAACCACATGCCTTTGGAATTGCAGCACAGCTTCTTAACACTAGGCCATCAGACCAAAATAAACCTAATTACTTTTGAGTGAAATCCAACTCATAGCAACCATCCTTTGGTTTCCCAAGGGTATAAATCTTTATGGGAGAGGACTGTCCATGTTTCTCCGCTGTGCTGCAGCTCTTAGAGAGTCTTACATGCAAAGCAAAGCATTGGGAGGCTTTTTGACGATATCTGCAAAAATAAAATTATGTGCAATGAACTTTGCTTGTATTCAGGATGGAGAAATCCTTGAAGGACCATTTACGAGGGTTTTACTCCCAAGAGATCTATGTAACCTTAAATAGACCAAATGGCTGGGCTAGGTTAGGACAACATGCAGCAGATTTTCTCCCACTAGTTATGGACAATCTCCTCTCATGCATTCACTGCCTCTGAAAACTCGCCAGAGTCAGCTATGGTTCAGGTCCAACTCAATGGTGCACAACAGAATAACCGTTAACTGTTAGGATGCTCTGGTGGCTTAGTGAATAAGAAGTGGTACTTCCAACCCAATGGTAGGCAGTTTGAATCCATCTGCTGCTCCAAGGGAGAAAGATGGACAGTCTCTTCCCATGTGATACGCAGCCTCTAAAAATCCGATGGTCTTCTATGAGCTGGTACCAACTCAGTAGCAATGAGTAAGTGAGGTAACTGCCTGAAATGTGTTGTTACAGGAAGTAAGAGAAAACATCTTCTTCAAAATGAGTATTGATTCAGAGGGATTATACAGTAGAGGGTATGGCATCTAAGGAAAACTTGACACCATCTTTACTACCCATGAAGAACAAAGGATAGTCTTCCTTGCAAGGTTACTTTAAAAGAAGTAGGACTGAATTTATTGCTTCTTAAACAAGAAATTGAAACCTAGATATCATTGGGCCAATGGCACAGGATTTCTAACTCTACTATTTTTTACACTGAAGACAAGGTTAACAACACAGTTTAATATCAAACTTCATTCCTTGTAGGTTTTTTCTGATTTTTCTGACATTTTTGAAATGTCAGCTTGTTGGCATTTATGGGTTTAAAATAAAGTGAATCTACAGTGGAACCTGTTTATATCAGAGACGTGAACTTTCTGGAATTGACAGTATACATTCTCTTCATTTAACCAAAACATCTATTTTCTGTCCATGAATTATTAGTCTCCTATACTTTTTCTGCTATAGCTAACATTACTAGTTGCATACTATGGGAAATAATCTTCTAGAAGGAAATGATTTGTTTTGTTTTCCCTTAGTTCCTGCATATGAGCAATTCACATCAGAATGTGAATTTCAAGTGGTTGAGCACACTGTATATGACCAAGTCCAAATCCCCAGACTTCCAGCAGCCATTTGAAATTACTGCATAGCACAGTTTTTCAGAATGACTTACGAGTATTAGGGAGCTCTGGTAGTTTAGTGGTTAAGGAGTTGTGCTGTCAACCCAAAGCCACACAGTTTGAAACCACCAGCTCCTCCTTGGAAGAAAGATAGGCGGTATCTACCCATGCAATTGATGGCCTCTGAAAACCTGCTAGGAGGTCAGCCATGCATTGGATTGGACTCAGTAACAGTGAATTGAGTTATGAGCGTTAGCTCCCCTATTCTCAGATAGTACACAAAGCATATTAAAGTGATCCTAGAAGTTGAACTCAGGAAAGCCAAAGCGCTTTTAGTAAAAAAGTATTTCCTACAGCTTCTGTCTATCACTTTTTCCGTTTGTTCTCTGGTCCAGTTTGATGGCCTAGGGACCACTGGTAGCATGGGATGATGGATGGCACCTGTGGTTTACGTTCATCTTGTACTGAAATGAACAGTGTTTGATCCATTAATCCTTGACAGAAATCAGTTTAAAGCATGAGGGTATTTTGTCGATATTTTTTCCATGATAATTGTTTTTTTCTTTTATTTATTCATTGTTGTACATTTTATCCTCCCTTTTCCTCCCCTTCCCCTAGTCTACCCCTTTGTTCCAGATAGGTTTTCATTCATATATACATATACATAATCATATATTCTTTTCAAACTGTTCTTCCCCTCATCCATTCTAATGCGGTGTTCTTATCTAGTCACTGTTTCTGTATTCCTTCCTCAGCCTCCACCCCATATCTGTGCTATTTTATAAAAGCAGTGTTATACAGTATTTATCTTTTTGTGAGTGAGATATTTCACTTAGCATAATGTCCTCAAGGCTTTCCCATGTTGTATAATGTTTTACTATTTCATTGTTTTTCAGTGCTGCATAGTATTCCATTGTGTGACTGTACCATGGTTTTTCTTTCTGTTTATTGATGGGCACTTGGGTTACTTCCATCTCTTTGCTATTGTGAATAAAACAACAATAAATCATGACTATTTTTGAATTCTAATTTCAGTAGTCTTCAGTATGGATTATACCTCAAGATAAAGAAATTAAAATCCTCACAACTGGGTCAATAAATATTTTCATGATAAATGGAGGAAAGATTGAAATTGCCAAGAAATTCCTTTTACTTTTTTCCAAGGTCAGCACCTATGGAAGTAGTAGTTAGGAAGTCAAATGACATACTAAACTGGGCAAATCTGCCATAGGCTTCTTTAAAGTTTTAAAGATGTCACTTTAAAGACCAAGGATCTCTTGGCCCAAAACATTGTATTTTCAATTGCTTTAGATGGCAATGTAGGTTAGGTGATGAATGAAGGAAGTCAAAGAATTGATGCCTTTGAATATGGTGTTGGATAAGAAGACTGAGTTTTCCAGAAGAATAAGCAGGTCTGTCTTGAGAGAAGTGCAGCCATAGTGCTCCTTAGAAGCAAGAATGGTGAGACTTCTTGTCACCATACTTTGGGAATGCTATTTGGCAGAACCAGTCTCTAGAGAAGGACATCATGCTTGGAAATTAGAGTCAATGAAGAAGAGAAATCTCTCAAGGAGAGGGACTGGCACATGCACTGCACAGTGGAGGTTGTCCGGATGGCATACGATGAGGCAGGCTTGCATTCTGTTGTATATAGGGGTGAGTTGGAGCCAACTCGAAAGTGCTGAACAATAACCAAAATTTTCTTTACTTTCCTTACCATTTTCTGTTGTAAAAGTCATGCATACTTTACAAATATCAGCAAATAGAATTATTTTTTAATGAAAACTCTCATAGTACTTTGTATTCCTGCTTTCACAGGGAATATTTCTAAAAGCTAGGCATTTGCCAATGTGTAGTTTCCCATACCGGCTGACTGGAAATTAATGTCTCTGCAGTGAAGAATCAGAATCAAATGAAGTTTATCATTGATAAACTTATTTTCCCATCATCCCTCTAACTACCTAATTACAAAATAGATCAGTGTATGACATTTATAATTTTAATCTATTGAATAATTTTTGTTTTGTTCCAGTGTACAGACTTTAATTTCTCATTCTGGGGTCCCCCCCACTTTTATTTTCCTCATCAATATTTGCATTACTACCTTGTTCTATAATTTTATTGCTCCTCCTTGAAATGGACAAGCGACTATGTCTTAATTCCATGTAAATGATATTTCCCCTATATGGCTCCATTTGTTTTAATTCTTTTAAAAAATTCTTTGTGGTTAAGATGAGTAGTGCCATTGGCTGTCTTTTTTTTTTTTAATGTTACACTTTGTCCACTGCCCTAAGAAATTGAGTTTGATTTCACTCTCTAGAAACATCATTATCTTTGTATGCAGTTCTCCTGTGTATGGTAAGACCATCACACACCATACTGACTTATAAGAATTGTGGCCAAAGGCAAATTAATAGATACCATTTCTTTCTTAAGATTTCTCCAAGAATTTAATTTCCTTTTCTTTTTTGCTTTTTCCCTCCTCTTCCCTCCAGATTCTATTTTAAACGACTTTGTTATGATGCACTGTATTTTTATGCCAAATACCCAGCTTTGCCCAGCCCTGGTGGCCCAATATCCTTTTTTTTTGCAAGAAAGCCTCTATTCTCTTGAAGACATCTTAATAAAAGATGCACATGGTCATTATCTCATCTCATACTCTGAAGGTAAGTCATGACTCAGACAGACCTGTACTTTGAGCTTATAAAAGTGGCGGAACTCAGAAGTGCCAACAGTTTCCCCTGAGGTTTTCCTCTAGTGCCCTCCAGCCTAAGGCCGCTGTAACATTTTTAAGATTTCCTCCTCATTATCTGTATAGATATATGAACCAGTTTACCTTGGAAAGGTGTTTTCTGTGAGAAATATCCACGCCTAAAAGGTAGACCAGAGAAGGTGAAAGGAGAGTGCAGGTGTGTGTTGAGGGCTTGTTCCCTAGCTTTGGAGATCCGCTGTGCCTCTGTCAGAAGGGTACCTTGTAGGATGGACCAAGACCTGCTTATGTTCCTGTTCTAAATGACAGAAATCAGAGACATACAAGTTATCATTACAATTACTTTTCTTTCATATTCATCCTTGTCCATCTTCTCCTCTAGATACCAAAATTCATTTTTTGTTTCTTTTTTATGAATACTCTATTGACGTAAAGAAAGCCAGTTGTCACTGAGTCAGCTCTGACTTGTGTTGACCCCATGTGTGTCAGCAGGAGCACTGTGCCCCATGGGGTTGTCTATGGCCGTTATTTCAGAAGTAAATCACCAGGCCTTTCTTCCAAGGTGCCTCCAAATAGACCCAGAGTCCCCAACTTTTGATGAGCCGCTATATATTAAGTGGTTACACTACCCAGGGACTCCAAAACAAAGAAATAAAATTTGAAATTCAAATGCAACTAAGAAAATCTCAATTCTAATGAACTCTCTCCTCAAGGTACTATGAATTTTTAAAATTTCATTTGGTTGGGTTCTTAATAATAGACCGACTGGACCAATTGATGCATAGTGTTTGCCACTGAGTGGACATTCAGAAAATGTAAGTTGCATTTAAAAAAAGATGTGCATATTATTAACAAGTTGCACTCTCAGCTTTGAGTGGTGTATAAAAGAATATTTTTCCAATTTTATGTCTTTTCTTTTAATCTCCACTGGCAACAAAAATGTAGACCCCCAACACGTTGCCTTTTTTTGAACAGTTAAATGCACAAAAGGAGAGTGGCTCTCTCTTTTTTCTGAGCAATCCAATCAATGTGGGCATGTTTTCCTTTTCAGAATTATAATTGCCTTACCTGATTCTCATTTTCCTGTTCGCCTATATTTCTTTTTGAAGTCAACAGAATGTGAGGATAGGAGATTTAGTTGAATGTTGTTACCCAGAGGGAGCTGCAAGGGTGAGATTTGGGTGTTTATTTGCCTGGAGACTATCTTTCCATGTAATGACAGCTTAATGAGACTTACATATATATTCTCTCTGGCTCATATTCAATTTTTCTGCAGTAAAATTAACACATTCAGGATAGCTCTGTGCTCTTTTAACTCCATACATGGTGATCACTATTAAACCTTTGAGATTTGTTAAAAGGAATAATAAAAACCACCGTTGAGTTTGGACTTTGTTTTAGGCAGCAGCATGTTGATAAGCCTAAGACAAACAAAAATCACAAGAAGGGATGGTGTCAAGTGGGCCAAGCCATTTCATCTTTACAACTCCAAGCCCCAAACACTAAGCTTGTATTTTACAAATACAGATTTCTTCATTTATGATCTTGTTCTCCTACAGCGTTGATTGAAATTGCCAGATCACTAATCTTTGGTTTGAAAATGTAAGCTCCTAGAAGAAAGGCCCATGCTATACCCAGGTAGGGAGATGTGATGGTAATTACAGTTGTGGAGAGGAAGAAAAGACAAGAAACTGAGAATAACAGAATCAAGAGGGGCTTGTGAAAGAAAATTCCAATTTAGTTCCCAGTAGATAGATGTCTTAGTCTCTAAGTGCTGCTGTAAACAGAAATATAAAAACTCTTTGAACTTTGATTAATGTCGATAGTTGTAGAGGGGCTTCAGGTGTTTTGTTCCTAGGGTTGCTATGAGTAGTGCTCAACTCAAAGGCAATCAACAACAACAACAGGTATCTATATACACAACCCACACTATGAGATGTCATACAGACTCTATAATCTTCTGAGTTTGGGTCATAAATAATGTAAATGAGTTCTCACAGATAACATAACTCAGTTCTTACTGGAATTTGTGGGATGAATATGGGGTAACTTAGAGAAGTTTAAAGACCTTCAACAACTCCCAGGCTAGCAAGGGCTTTCACTGGACAATTTCATGGAGAATGTCAAGAAAGCCAGCGCAAGTGGAGAAACAGACAGTGGACAGGAAAGAACAAGTAGACAAAAATGACTTAGTGCCACACACTTAAGTCTTGATTTGGGAGTACAATGGAGTGTACACACACACACACACACGCGCACGCACACACACGCACACGCACACACACACACTCGTGCTCACACGCACGCTCTCATTTCTGTCAAGTCAGAACAGACTCAAAACTGACCCTCCAACAGGTTTTCAGAGACTGTAAATCTCAGAGGAGTTTGTCCTTCTTTCTCCCTTGAAGCACCTGATGGACTCGAACAAACCTGTCTTTTGGTTGACAGCACAACTTTCTCTCTCAAGGCCACCAGAGATCAGTTTTAATAATGTAAAACTGCACAAACGGGTTATACCTCATATTTTTCACGAGGATAAGACATCATGAAATACTTAACCACATTCCATTAGTGAAGTGCTTGGCTGAGTGTTTTCAAAGTAGTTAATATCTACAACTTTTCATAGCAGCTTCATAAAGTAAGAAATTTTTACTGCTCTTTTTCCAAATCAATAAACTAGGATAATGAAAAATTATGATTTGCTCAGAGAAAGGTAATTACTAATACAGAAAAGATTTGAGCCCTGAGCCACTGACACCTATTTCTGTGCTTAATCACATTGCATGTCTCCTCCAATTTTGCCTTCAGCACGAAGAAAAATGCTAGAACGCTGTTAACATTCATATTTCAGGCCTTTTATGTGCTAATGAGAAAGACTTTCTATTCACTGGATACACTACGACATGATGTGACCTGATGAATAAAAGTGCTTTATAATGAGGTTTTTAGATCATATTTATTAACTTTCTATACTTTTTCTCTCCAACTTCTTTATTTTTTTAAAAATATGTATTTTAAAATAAGTTCAATTTTCCCATAGTCCTTTTTAAAAAAATGTAAGACTACCTATATAATCCTACCACTTCCCAGGTGTAACCATTACTAACATATTGGTGTGTATCTCTCTAGCCTTTTTTAAAAAAACATATGACTAGAGAGGATAGAAGGAGAATTGATGCCTTTGAACTGTGGTGCTGGAGAAGAGTATTGAATGTACCATGAACTGCCAAGAAAAGAAACAGATTCATTCTAGAGAGGGTTAAACTGGGCTGCTCCTTGGAGGCAGGGATTCCAAGACTTTGTCTGACATACTTTGGACATGTTGTAAGGAGGGACCAGTCCTTGGAGGGACATTGCAGGAGGGGAAGGCCTTCTATGAGGTGGATTGATTCAGTGACTGGGGTAATCGGGATGGGTGTGTGATTGGCACAGAACAGAGCAGAGTTTAGGACTGTTGTACACAGGGTCGCTGTGAGTCGCAAGTGACTTGACAGCACGTAACAGCAATAACATACTAAAGTATAAAATCTGGATCATACTGTAAATCATTTTGTATGCTTATTAACTACAGTATCTCTTCTGGTAAAGACTGCCCACTGGCATTGGGTCAGTTCTGCCTCATAGCAACCTTCCATCAAGTTTCCAAAGCTAAATCTTTATAAGAAGAGGCTAACCATCTTTCTTTTTCCTGTGGAGATCCTAGAAGATTTAAACCACTGACCTACATGGGTCAACAACCTACCACGTAACGTAATTCATTATACAATATTTTGTGAAAAATATATACCATCAAATATTTTTCTACAGCAGTATATTTTTAAGTAAAGGTAGCTTAGTCATCTTTAAAAATAAAATATCCTCACTGGGAAAAAAATAAATAGAATAAGGGAAAATTTGTTTAGAATCTCACCACTGTTAAGAATTTTATGAAAAACTTTCTAGAAATTGTACTTCTATAATTATCTGTCTATATAGATTGGTCACTATATAGATAAATATAGATTAAATAGATCTAAATAATCTTTTCCCCCCCAGTTGATTCTACAAATACATATTGAACAATGTGTCATACAGATTGGTACAGTGAGGGACAAACATATATTGGAAAGACAACTTATTATTGTCAATGGCAACCTAGAAGCAAGGATCAGGAAACACTACCTTATATACTTTGAACATATTGTTGGACATATTGGCAGAGATCATGATGATGGCACATGATAGGGCAAGAATCTGATCTGTTGTTCACAGGGTTGCTGTAAGTTAGCTCAATGGCACATTACAATTGAAAGAGCAATATTATATGGTAGATATATCATAGTTCATTTTTAACCTCCTATTATTGTATATATAGATTATTTACACATTTTTTTCCCTAACAAGCATAGTGGGATGACTCCAGATAAATTTTGCTTATTTCTGTTTTTTTGTTTTAACTGTTTTTTTGCAGTGAAAATGCTTTGTTTTAAAATATGACAAAGCTATCTCTATTTAGAAAAACAGTGTTGTAGTAGAAGATTCAATAGCATAGATACCAACAAAATATTGTTAAGTGGAAAAGTAGACAAAATTATTCTAGCCTATGACTTTTTAATTTCCTTATTTGAAACTTCTAAAAGTGGCAAAGAATATGAAAAATGTTAATGCTATGATATCTATTACCAAATTGCTTTCTCTAGTCCTTTTAATTTTTTTTTAATGTATTGCTAAGTCAAAACCAATCCACTGTTAACCTTCAAACAGATTTTCAGAGGCTATCGATTATGTAAAAGATTACCCACCTTTCTCCCTTTAAGCAGCTGATGGATTTGAACTGTCTGTATTTGGATTGGCAATGTATCTCCCTCCCACCTAGGCCATTAGAGCTTTCTGGTTGGCATAGGATAGGATAGGATAGGATAGGATAGGATAGGATAGGATAGGATAGGATAGGATAGGATAGGATCAGAACTGTTATTCAGAGGGCCGCTGAGTCCCACTTGCCAACACCCAACAACAGCAGCAGTCTTAATTTCATGTTTTATTATTAAATTCTGCCATATTTGTGTAGTATGTGTATGTTTGAACACAGGCAGGTCCTTAGTGATCACAACTATGTTAATATTATTTTGAATGTTAATAGGTTTATTGGGATATATTTATGTCATTTATTTATCTTTCCAACACCAACCCCCTCAAATCTGAAGCAAGAAAAGACTGGTACATTATTAATTATGTTTTACAGATAGGAGAAATCAGGGTACATGGATGCCAAGTAACCACGTAAGATTCTGAATACACTGACAGCTATTTAGAAGATGTCCATGTAGCACTAGTGTGGCTCCAGTTTGCAATTGATATCATGACTGACTCTAACAAAGCTGTCGTCTTGGTGGTTAGTGTAGTCACTCATATAATTGACTGCTCTTGCCAGTAAACTGGTTTGCACATTGCCCAACTGGACTACTGGGACTCCAAGAGGGACTTTCAGGTACTAAGTTAAAAACACCTAAGAGAGAGAATAGGAAGCCTATAGCCCCATATGTCAGTGACAACCATCCTACAGTATTGAGGGTAATGAGCTCCAGGAGGAAGCTGAAGTGAGTAGAAGTCACCAAATAAGAAACAGATTCCATAATAATGCCATTGATAACCAGGCCAAGCCTGAAAGCTATCCTGCCAATACAGTCTCACTTATGTCAGATACTTCAGAGCTCTGTTGTTTAGGACAGATTGGGACTTCAGCTAAAAAACATCTGAATAAGAAATGGCTTTTATTTAAATGTCTAGCAATATAAATACAACACTATTTTGTTCAGATATTTTTATTGTTGTCCTAATTTTCTTTGGGCTTAATATTCAACACAAATTCTTTTCTTCCACCATGAGAATGACTTCTCTTTTTTTGCATTAGAAAGAAAAATAGATTTTCTGGTAAGTTTTAGCAAAACTGCCTTTCTATTACATCCCTTTTAAAGAAACAGTGTAAACACAACATTTTCCCTTATTGAAAAAGCATTTATTTCTCAGTGAAAATAACCAGAAGGATATTTTGTTTATGACTAGACCTGGGTGTTTTTAGAAGTCCATTTTATCAAAACTTGCTTTTCTTATTGGTGAAAGATTTATAAAACAACAACAGGTAGGTTTATATTCTCTAGTCAAAGCCAATCTTCTAGAAACACTCTTCAAATTTGTTAGGACAACTTTCAGTTAAATTTTATTGAAGCCAAATAATACCAATTTTGTCACCATTTAATTCTGAAGATATTTGATCAGTGTGGCACCATCAGAACAGTTTTCCTCAAATACTAACTTTTTCCTTCATTTATGATTAAATTGCTTATTCATTTAGTATGAAGATTCTGGGGGTTTGTTTTATTGTTATTTTAATGAAAGTAAGTATAAACTTTTTTTCCCCCCCAATAAGAACATCTTGGCATCTTGGCTTGATTATGTGAACATGATGTGCTCCTTGGACAAACCCTCTTAGGAACTCTAGGAGGTGTATAATTTTTTTTAACATAAATTCTGCTTTACTAAGTTAGGTGTTAGACATTTCTTTTCTCTCAGGGAAGGTATTTTCTGAGGCATAATTATGATTAGTCCAGACCAGTGTGATAAGTCCTTTTCCCTGTACAGTGATTGGTTAATGAGTGAAAATGTGACCCAGTTCTGGCCAGTGAGATATAAGAGTGGAACTAATGTTCATCTGGAATGCTCTAGAATGTTAAATGTATCTGTGTCTTGTATAAAGCCACCTCCCTCACTGTCCCTCTCTTTGCCAAGATCCCCTGCGTTCTCCACAACCCAGCATCTACAAAGCTTTATCTGGCATAAAGGGAGGCCTTTAGGACCTTACCCTAGGGCTACAACCAGCAGATGATATATATGTTCTGATTGCCAAAAGCCCATGCTATATTGCTCATCTCTTGAACTTTCCTCCTGAGTAGTAAGTCTGTAAGGAAGTTTCTGAGAAAAATGCCTCCCCTGCATAAGAAAACAGAGCCTCAACTTTATATCAATAAAAAGCCTGTATCTTTTGGTTCTCTCTATCTGGGTTAATCATTGGGTCTACGTTTTTAGGGGAAGGATTATTTTGGTTTTTTTGGTTACTGAGACAGATTGCTGCTTTCTTGACATCACATGAGTCTTTTCTTAGTAGATGTTAGGTTGTTGTAATTATATATTGACTCAAAGCATGGTAAAGTTTTGTGAAGTATCTATATATTGTGGTCCCTTCTTGGCCTGAGGCCCACAGAGCCAAGGGTCTGACAACAATGTTTCCCTCAAAGTACCTGAATGACAAACCAGGAAGCCTGTTTTTCTCTTCTAGAACTGTCATCTGTGCCCAGTATGAGGTGTCCTGTATCCTTCTGCTTGAGTTTAAGGGGTCCCACCTGGTGTATCTAGACAGCAGTGTTTCCCCCAAATTACCTGAATACAAACCCAGAAACATTTTACCTTTACGAGGAATGGTGTCTATGCCCAGTCCAAGCTGTCCTGTACCCTTCCAGTGGAGCTTAAGGGGTCTCATGTGGTGTATCTAGAAAGTGGATAAGCAGAGCTCAAGTTCTTAATAATACAATGTATTTATACTACATACACCAGATTGAGAATTATTCTCCATTTTGGTGTTTTGTTGCACAGAACAGTCAAAATATCTTTCCTGTTTAAGTCTTGATTAATCCTAATTGTACAGGTTCAGAGGGTTGAGTAATAATAATAAGAAAAACACCAGATGGTCTCCATGCATTCTACACTGTGCTAAGCAATTTGTGCAAGGGCTACAATCTTTTGATTATGTTTTTACACTGGGAAATTCTGGTGGTCTAGTCCCTAGAGAGTTGTGCTACCAACCCAAAAATGACCTCTCTTTGCTGGTTCTAATCCACCAAATGACTCCACAAGAGAAAGATGGGCAACTTCCTCCCATGTGACGTACAGTCTCTAAACACCTGCTGAAGGGTCAGCTGTGGATTGGCTCCAACTAGAAAGCAATGAGTTTGTGGTAGAGATTTTGTAGTCAAGAAAGTGAGATTAAAGAGCTAAGTACTTTGTCCCAAATTACAGCTAGTAAATGCTAGAACCAAGATTTGAACTCCTGAAGTGAGATGCTCTGCACTTTGTTCTGCCTGCCCTGCTCAAAGTACAGATTCTTCCTTTGAGACTGAAGGAGAGGATATCCAAGAACTAAAGGCTTCTACAAACATAACTCACAAAATCAGTGGGAAGAGAAGATTCTGAACAAGAAAAGGGAAGACATCTGAAGACAAAAGACGCAGAAAGCTCTTATGTGACTTAGAAACTAGTAAGTTCACACAAACCCTGAAGAAAGCTAAATTGGTAGAAATAACATCCATAATTAAGCCTAGAAATGCCAACTTCCATGAAAATTCTAAAAGAGTTTCAATGAGTTTTGGAGAAGGATCAATAACAATGTGAAAACTAAGTGTTCACACAACATGTCATTGAGTCAGCTCTGCGTTGATAACACTGTATGTCGGAGCAGAACTGGTTTTTTCCAATAGCTGATTTCTCAGAAGTAGTTCTCCAGACTTTTCTTCCGATGTGCCTCTGGACAGACTTGAAATTTCAACCTTTCAGTTAACGGTTGAGTGGCCTGAGATGTTCATCATGTGGACAACTGATGACTCCCAGTTCAGATTTCCTGGAACACTTACTGCATCTCAGGTACTGTTCTATGTGTTATTAATATTATTCTCACCTATAGCGTTGAGTAACTCAGCTGTCAAGGACCTCTTTAAAGTACTAAAGTGCAAAAATTTCATGTTGAAGATTAATATTCACCTGAGTCAAGTCATGGTGCTTTTTGTTGCTTCATATACATGTGAAAGTTGAACCATGAATAAGAAAGATCAGTGGAAAAACTGGTACTTTTGAAATACAGAGTTGGCAAGAAATATTCAAAATGCCATGGATTGCCAAAAGAACAAACACATCTATCTTAGAAGAGCAACTAACCCTTAGAACCAAAAATGGTAAGACTTATCTCACTTTCTTTGGACATATTATCAGAATGGGTGACTCCGTGGAGAAGGACATGATGATTGGAAAAGTAGGCAACAACTTTGCTCATTGCCATCGAATCAGAACTGACTCTTAGCTGGCCTTCCTTTCATTTATAGAGGCAGGAGATTACACAAGAGAAGCTTGCCCATTTTTCTCCCATGGATTCAAACTCCCTGCCTTTGCATTAGCAGTGCAACTTTCTAGCCCTTGGTCCACCAGAGTCAATGAAAAAGAAGAAGCCCCTCAAGGTTATGGATTGACAGAGTGACTGAATAATGGGGTTAAGTACAGCAGACACCATAAGAATGTCACACATTAGACAGGACCATTTGGTGGTGGATAGAGGAGCTGAGTAGACCCCAGCTGGATGGCACCTTACAATCCTTCGTAGTAACCCTATGGAGTTTACAGATGAGGAAGCCAAAGCTCCAGCTGGTCAACAAACTAAACCAAGAGTCACTCAATGTGTAGGTGGGGAGGCCAGGATTTGAACATAGTTTAATTCCAGGTGCTTTGGTGGGCAACCAGAAAGGTTTGCAGATCAGGTCTACCAGTCACTCTATGGAAGAAAATTGATGATTTTTACAGAATAATCTTTACCAAAAAAGTTGAAACTGTAAACCAACACTTGCTGCCATGGAGTCACTTCAGTTCTTTACAACCTTCCATCAGGTTTCTGAGTCTGTAAAGCTTAAGGAGAATGGACTGACCATCTTTCTCGCAGGGAGCAACTTGTGGATTTGAACTGCTAGAGATACATGGCCTTTAGATTAGCTGTACAATATGCTACAGAATACACCACCAGAGAACAATTGGAGGGTCACCTAAACAACTTAATAACAAAGGGTAGTAATCTATTCCAGAATAATGCTCAGGGCATTAGGATGCTCCATAAAGGAAAACAAAGTAACGAGGCCTCATAATGGAACAGAAACTCTTAGGAGACCTATATTTAAATCCTGCATCTTAGAAGCTGTACTGCTTGGCAGCATTCTTAATTTTTTTTGAGCCCTTGCTATAAATTAGGGATAATTGTACCTGCCCTATACCCCTCACTGCATTGTTATGAGGATCAAATGAAGTCATGTGTATGGAAGTACATTATAAACCTTACTGCTTCGTATAAAGATTGCTATTTATTACACCATCGGGCCCGGGGGGGGGGGGGAGAAGATGGCAGAATGAAAGAATCTGCAGAATTTTTGTCTAGTCTATGGGCAAATGACCCCCAAAGTTTGTTTTCAGCTGCTAGCATAGATCTTGTATGCAAAGCAGGGTTTTAAAGAACAACAACATTGAAGAGTATCAGTTTGAATGTTGATAAGTGTTTTATAAATAGCTGCATAATTAGCATGTACTTACTGCAAAAAGTATACATAATATTTTATTCCCTGTTGTAAGCTGTAATGAATCTGCTGCCTCTACATCCTAGGAGGTTTTCACTTACTTTCCCCATGATAATTTTAATACATGGAACCATTATTAGCTGAATTAAGAATAAGTAAATGAGCGGTAAAAAAAAAATTCAGAAAAATTACAGGTGCCTGTGGTGAGTAAGATAATAACTAGGTAAAAATATATGAAATAATTACAGTGTTTGAACGGCAGAGCCGGCGTGAGGAAAATGACTCAATGGAATCTTAAGCCTGCCGTTGGCGGGTGGAAGGAATGAAGCTTGCCTACACCCTGGCCTTCACCTCTTCTCATTCTCAGCCCCGAAGCTCACTGCACAGTTACCACCTCTCTCTCCCAGCATGTCCATGGGATGTCAGAGGAGCTGGGCCAATTCGATCAAGAGGTAGTCACTCTGGAAATGCGCTGTCCTGTGGATTAAATACAACCCCCACCCAAATTCTGAAAGATTCCATTAAAAGTAGTACCAGATGTCTTAGGATTCTTGCAGGCTTAGTCTACCTGATATTTGGTGGGAGGAGATATTTTAGAACTTTGCATTACATACAGCATTCCAAACAGGATCCTGAAGCCCTGGTGGGTTAAGTGTTGGGCTGGTAACCAACCAAAAGGTGGCTAGTTCAAATCCACTAGCTGCTCTGTAGAAGAAATATGGGGCAAATCTGTTTCTGTGCAGATGTACAAGCTTAGAAGTCCTGAGGGGCAGTTCTCTGCTGTCCTGGAGGGCCTCTGAGAGACAAGAATGAGTCAACAACTCTCAGACTCCTTGCTAGCAAGTGGGAACAGACTCATAGCTGTCCCTCCACTGGTTTTCTGAGGGTGTAAATCACCTGGGAGATTCCTCATCTTCCTCCCATGGAGTCACTGGTGGATTTGAACCACTAGAGAGGAGTGGCCTTTGGGTCACAGCACAAGTCCCTGTGGCTTGTGCCACCAGAGCTCACAGCAATGGGGAGAAACAACCAGTCAACAAATATTTGAGACTTCTGTTTCTGTCTGTACAATCCCTTTCTAGGACATGTAAATGCAAAATACGCGTAAGACAGGACTCTTGCTCCTAAGGATTCTGGCATAATACTTGTGATAGACATTTTGTTAGAATTGAGAATGGGATTAGAATTCTAATTGTTAGAAGTAGAATTTGAAGGGCCATGTGATTTCCACTGTTTGATTAGTAGGAATAAGCCCTTCTGAAGGGAGAGGTTTCAGAAAGAGAATGAATTAGCATTGTAGAGGAGAGAATCTGGTGTGGAAGCTGGAAGAGAGCCCTGGCCACCCGTTTATCACAGCAGCAAAGATGAGCTCACAGTGTTATTGTCTGCTCTGAGGGACTTTTTCACTTACGTCTCAGATGGCCTTCCTGTTACCCAGGAGGCTTCTAAGCCATCTGGTTTGCTACCTCAGATATGTTTGGGAAAAGAAATTCACATCAGATAAAACACAGGGCCTAGATCAGCCAAAAGAGCGCCAGAAAGAGAAGAAAATGAAGTTCTTATACCCAAAGAAATCAGTTCAGTGTGTCACTTTTCAGTTGGATAACTTCCCATTATAACATTTTCTTAAGAGAAAGAGAAAGGGGGGGGCGGGGGAGGGAAGGAGAGAAAGTGTGTGTGTGTGTGTGTGTGTGTGTGTGTGTAATGACAATTCAGTGAATTACTAGATTCTCTTGTGGACTTTTGACGAGTGTTTTCTGAGGTTCCAGATCATATTGTTTTCTGTATCTTTTCCAGCCATATTTCTTCTCGCTTGAACTCAGTCCTTATGATAGCTGGTACCTTATTCAATAAAAAAATGTTCCTTGTCCATTAGACAACAGTATTGCATTTCTATGGTGCTGTTCTCTTTAACGATTATCTTACTGCCTTCCCTCACTATAGACAATGTGTAACAGAGGGTAGAACTTTCCCTTTGTCTTTCCAAGGCTGTAAGTGTTTATGGAAGCACATTGCCACCTCTTTCTTCCACAGAGCCCCTGGTGGGTTTGAATCACTGAGCTTTTTGGCTAAAAACTTTAACCCCTGTGTCATCAGGGATTCTGAAGACAAGGAAGCTAATGGGCTTGGCTTCTTACTTCCTAAAAGAAATTTATCTGTTCTTCCCTCCCATTCTTTTCTGTAGAAATTTAAAAAATCCTCTGAAATCCTGTAGAGATTATCTTGGGAAAACTAGGAACCCCAACACCTTGACCTGGTCTAATTGATTGCTTTTAGAGTCTCTCTGTGTTCCTTAATGATCTGATTGACACAGACCAGTCGGACGGTAACTGTATGCTGCCTGTGGAGAGCAGAATCCTTGTGTATCTGCCGGGATTTGGCTTTAAAAGTAGTATTACTATTCTCCACTCCATTTAGCAAGTAAGTGTCTGTCTGGGCAAAGAAGAGACTTTAGGGATAAAAAGAACCTTGCTTTTAAATGTTCATGAGGAAAAGGGTGAAGCTCCTTTTAGTGCCTCCTTCTGGCACCTCTGGAAGGGGCCCTAGTCCACTGTGGGTAAAAGTAAACTGCAGCAACCCACAAGTGCATGGTTTGAATCCACCTCTAACTTCTTAAAACCCACATTATCACATTAATTGACCTTTTCTGTGGGGTTAGTTTCCTAAATTTGGGCTAAGAGTTCACTAGTATGAATTTTAGCTCAATAAGAACTTGTTTTTCCTATACATGATAACAACATAATTTAATAGTTAAAAATTCACTCAGGCTATGTTATTGTTGTTGTTGGGTGCCTGCAAGTCAACTATGAATTACTGTGGCCCTATGAACAACAGGTCTGAACTCTGCTGTATCCTATGCTGTATCCTACATGAGACTCTTATACTTGAGCCCATGAGTACAGTCATTATGTCAATTCATCTTGCTTGGGTTCTTCATCTCTGACTCTCCCCTTTTCCCCAGATGATGTCTTTTTCCAAGGTCGGGCCCTTCCTGAAAACATGTCCAAAGTATGTGAGACACATTTTTGCCACAAGCTATACTAAATGTATACCAAAAAGAACCCCAACCCCTTTTTATTTTTTTTCAACCCCTTTTTAAAAAACCAAAATACACAATATAATAAATACCTTTTTGAAATTTGTATGATATGATTTCACATTGTCACGGTTCATGGTCATTGGGAAGGTTTTCATTGAACCTGTCTTTCACAGCCTTTAGACACGACTGCTTTGATCTGGAAAGCAGGGGAGCAGCCTAGACTGCAATGTCAGGTGACGATCCTGGATGTGACTCTGGCAGGAGTCAAGGTTCTGCCAGGCAATCTGTTGAGTGAGTAGCACAACAACTTTTTCAGGGCTTTAAACATTTGAAAGCATTCTCAGAAGGAAGCACATTCTGTTCACACCTCGGACTTTTCACCTCCTCTTGTATGTGTCCTGATTTGCCTTCTCCAGCTCCCACACCTGTCCTCCCCACCCTGGCCATCCTTGCTTTCTCATATTGACTTCTTACAATAGAAATGTAACCTGCTCAAACCCAGGTTTCTGCATAAACACAAACAGAAGAGAACATCATGGAAAGACAGCATTGTGTTTTCTTCATGCTCAGTCCACTGATTGGTTCTCGTGCTTTAGAGTTGTCAAAGCTGTAACTAAAAGAGAGTTTGGAGGCGAATTCATCCTCCTTCCTTATCTCACAGGGACGTAAGTGGAGACCTACAAAAGCTGAGTAACTTACCTAAAATTAGATCAACAACAGCACTGGAACGCCTATCTTTTGACTCTTACAGGAACCTGTAGTTATTTTGCAGTCAGTCATAAATTGCTTATTTGCTACTCAACATGTGTCTATTTATGCTACTATATGCCGTAAGGGAGTGGCCATGAAATATGGTACCCAACACTGCGGTTCTTTGGAAAGAAAAACTGAATTATGCATGCATGAGAGCAAGAGACCAAAGGGTTAATCAGAAAAGAAAGAATTTTCACATAAAGTGATCTTTCTTCCCTCTTTTATTGCACGCTCAGAGAGGATTGCAGCTATACAGGTTGAGCAATTTTCTTTTTTTATGAATCCCATGCTCAATTTATGAAAGCCATTTTGCAACCCATTTACATGCAGTAAACCATTGCTTTAAGGTTTTGTCATTTACTTTGATTACAATTATTTATAGTCCTTTTAGAAAAGTTCCTGTACTTGGTCAGCTCTCAAGCACAGCCCTGCCAGGGAGCGGGTTTCCAGTGTCCTGTAAGCCAGGGCAGTAAGCGAGGGTACAGCCGGTCTTGGTCTTAATAGTTTTATAGCAGCCTGCTGCAAGGAAAGTGAGGAGTGTAAGAAGAAGAAAACCTGCTGGGATCAGAACTGTGGGCCCACCCAGAGCTGTCCCTGCACACTCTAGTTCTATAATCCTCCTCCAAGTCACTTAGACTTCTCACTTTTAGAAAGGCAACGACACCTTTATTGTATCATAATCCAGTTTACCTAAGACATTTCATGTGCACATTATGGTGGAAATGATAATGAAAGTTTCATTGTCCAAACCATTAAAAAGAATTGTGTTTGACTTTAAAATTTTGTGATTACCTGCTGTTTTCTGTAATGTAATCCACAGGTAAATGTATACTTTTTCCCCCAAAACATGGGACTGTGATCTAGAGAGACTAGTGAACCTGATTAAATAGAAAAATCAAAATTAAACCCAACTACCATCAAGCTGATTCCAGTTCATGGCATCTCTCCACCCAGTTTCCAAAACTGTTAATTTTTATGGGAGAAGACAGCCTCATCTTTCTCTTCTGGTACAACCAGTGGATTCAAACTGGACTTTTTGGTTAGCAACTCTACAATTTCATGTGCCTCATGACCAGCTTAAGTAGAGACATAACTTAATTACTCTTTACAGAGGCCTGCCCTGTTGTTCTCATTAAAAGCCTGTGCTGGGGATTGTTACCTGGCACACAGTAGATTTTCAGTAATTATTTGTTGTGTTAATGAATAAATAAAATTTCTAGATGAAATGCAACAAATAAGTTCATCCTGGAGAGAGTGAAGCTAGGCTGCTCCTTGGAGGCAAGGATTCTGAAGCTCCTACTGACATACTTTGGACATGTTGTAAGGAGAGACAGGTCCTTAGGGAGGGACATCATGCTTGGTAGGGTAGAGGGACAGCGCAGGAAGGGAAGACCCTCTATGAGGGGGATTGATTCAGTGGCTGGGGTAATCGGGATGTGTATGTCAGAGACAATAAGGTTGGCACAGGATAAAGCAGGGTTTAGGGCTATGGTACATAGGGTTGCTATGAGTTGCAGGCGACTCGACAGCACATAACAACAACAGATGAAATGCACTGTGTTAGCGACAGCATGGAATACAAAGACAAATAAACATCATCCAAAATTTCAATGAGCTTATAGCTTAGTTAAGATGTCTACCCATAAAAACTTAAAACGCTAGTATAAATAAGAACAAATACTGTTTAAGACCATTATTGTAAACACACAAGGATAACCAGTGAGATGTGTATGGATATACAAATAAGGAAGGGGAGGGAGTAGGGGGTCTAAGGGTGAGGAAAAGGCACTCATGGGGTTTAAGAGTTTGGTGGGTAGAAGAAGGGAGTGATATTATATAAATATATATAAATATAATTTTTAAAATATTTTTTAAAAAGCTAATATTGCCATGACAGGAATCCAGAATGAAGGTTATACAGTGGAGTGGACTTGGGTGGAGGGATTGCATAACAATGAAAGAGTTTCACTTTTCAAGGAGAAGAGAGAACTGGGGGAAAGGGGGTAGGCCAGGAGAAAAGCGCAACAATGAATGACTGGAAACCCTAAGTCTCTGTAAACTTTAAATTAATTTAAAAAAATACAAAAAAGCTAATATAAGTTGTGGTTGTAGATAAGAGGAAAGGTATGATGTAGCTATTATATCCAAATTCCTCCCCGGAGGATTGGCACTAGCAAATCTTCTTCCTCACACTAGGAGAGTTCATCTACTTTCAGACTCAATGTCCCACCTATGTCTCTTTGAATCAGTCATGGTCTTGGCAAAGTCCCCATCGGAAAGATTTAACTGAAATAAGTTCAGCAGAGTTGTGAGCAGGCCTTTGGAAAGCAACAAGAGATGGCAAGGTCCCCAAAGACAAGCAACAGTAGGAAGCATTGCTGTTCCTAGAGTCTAGAACCAGGTAGGGAGGCAAGCAGGGGATGCACTGAGAGCCTGGAGAGAGCTAGAGGTCGGCCCAAGAATCCATGTCAACACACAAAAGGAAAGGAAGCACATGTCAGGTCAAAGTCAGCAGGTCTCAACAAGGATGTGTATGCATTTGGTCCATGCAGTTTCTGGGGACTCTGAGACTTCATTGAATTGCTTCAGTGCAAAAATGGCCAACTTTCTGAAACTATGTCTAACAGTCTCTTTGGCAAGTAGCATAGTGAAATGAATTTGAAACAGCTAAATACATGTCTTCCTTGACTCCGCGGCACTTACCATGCTCAGCCTTCCCAAGGAACAGAACAGGAGAAAATGGACTATGCCCTCAACAACAAGAGGCGAGTCATCCGCCTGGTTCTCCAGTGGGCTGCCATGAATGGGGACCTTCTCCAGGAGGATGACGTGGCTGTGGCTTTCCTAGAGGTATGTTTGTCATCTCTTCAGAGAAGTACTGTCTCTATAACACAGTGGGACCCTACCAGTATGCACACCAGCTTCTCCTGAGAGACGGTATTGCAAATCTTTAGCCTTTGCTAACATTTTCATTAATAAGAAAAGCACTTTAAGAAAAAGAAGTACATCATCCATTATTCCCTCATTCTAATTCAATTGTTAATAGCTTTTTTATTAATAGCTTTTTTTAAAATTTAGGTTGTTTATTTTTCATTTCAATGAACATCTACAGAGATTTTGGGATTCCATTCATTCATTGTTGCACCCTTCTCCCCGCACAAACCCCTCCCCCCCATTTGCTCCTCTCCTTGAAAAGCAAAAGAAAAACTCCCTCATTGGTACACAATCCCCCCCCCGCACCTCCCCAAACCCCACCCCCTAGCCCCAAATATAATCCACTCTACAACCCTCATTGCATTAATAGCTTTTTAATGTAACTTTAGTTAGATCTCTTTTTCTTTTTTTATTTTACATAGTTGTAATCATACTTCATCATTTTTCAGAATTTTTTTCGACTTTATATAGGATTTTTCTTTGTCTGCTTTATGATGAATGTATCATGACTTTTAAGTGGCTGTGCCACAGATATATACGTCATTTTTCCATAGAATCCATTTTTCCATTTCTCCATAGAATAATAATAGGGAGCTCTGATGGCATAGTAGGTAGGAGGTTGCTCTGCCAACCCAAAGGCAGGTGGTTCAAATCTACCAGCTGCATCACAGGGGAAAGATGGGCAATCATCTCTTATGCAATTTACAGCCTCTGGGAACCTGCAGGAGGGTCAGGTATGGGTTGGTTCTGATTTCCAGGACAATAAGAGAAAAAGAGGATAACAGTGCAAGGAAAATTTTTACAGAATGCTTCTCTACATGGTTATTTTTCTAAAAGTGGAATTCCTAGGTGAAATGGTAGTGAACAGATAATTTTATAGAGGAATTACCTGAACAGTAAGTAGAGGAGCTTTAAGTGAGGGATACATTTACTTGTTAACAGCTTTAAGCTGAATTTCCATTTTTGTCCCCACTACTTTTCTCTCCCTGTATTAAAATATTGACCCTGACCTTTAATTCTTAATTACTCCAAATTCTACTTCTAAATTCTCCCCTCCAAAACTTGGTACCTTTATCAGAAGTACCTTCTTTGCAGGCAAAAGGTAATGTTGCTTCTACTCTACTTTTTATCAGTCTGTGTTCTAAAATGTATTATCCCAAAGAAGTACATCCTTTCTCTCCTCTTTAATCATTCATTTCCACAGGTAAAGGGACAGAATAAGGCAAGGTGGGCTGTGAGAGTCCCTTAAGATTGCAAAATGAAGGTTTTAAAAATGTAAATGTCCAGTAGTCACTTGTATCCTACATTGGCCCATGTTCTCTACCTACTGAATGCAGTATTATTTTGCAGATAGACCAGAGTTGATGGTTAAAATGGCCATGGCCAGGGTCACATCCTCCTGTAGAGGCCACTGCTCATGAGTAAAGCAGAGCACTGAAGCTGGAGTCGGCAAGGACCCTTGAAAGTACTCCACAAATTCAATATGGTGCTGAGCTGTGCCTGCATTTGTACCACCACTGGGCTCTGGTGGCTGAGTGGTAACGTGTTGCACTGCCAACCCAAAGGCACACAGTTTGAAGCCACCAACTGCTCCAAGGGAACAGATGAGCCATCTCCTTTCTGTGTCATTTACTGTCTCTGAAAACCCACTGGCGGGTCAGCTATGAGTCAGTTCATACTAATCCGCACAAAACAACAATTATAAATCTCAAACATTAAACACTAAACAGTATTTTAAATAAATATTAACATTTCCCTAAAAAAAAATTTCGAGGTGATAAAAATCCTCTGAAAGTGTAGGCTCTATGAAGTCCAGAATGACTACAGACGTATCATTGCCTTTCATAGAAATAATTCATTTGTACTGTTGACTTTAGGTGTATACTCGTGGCTGTCAAGTCAGAACCAACTCACAGCTGACCCTTCGTTGGGTTCCTCTGACTGTAGATTGCACAGGAGGACATTGTCCAAGCTTTCTCCCTTGGAGAAGCTGGTGAATTTGGATCTGCTGGGCAATTCCTATGGATTATGCCACCAGCATGCCTTTGGGTGTATGTTGCTATATACCATCGAGTCCAAACCTATTGATAGCTGACCCTCCTGTGGGTTTTTAAGAGGAAGTAAAGTACATGGGAGGAGATTGCACATCCATCTCCTGTGGAGCAGCTGATGCATTCAAACCACCTGTCTTGAGGTTAGCAGTGCAAAGCTTCACTATTAAGCCACCAGAGCTCCCTTTAAGTATATAGTAATTTAATCCCCACACCCCCAGTGCATGAACTATGGGCTAGAGCTGTTAGTAACACAAATTTAGTAGGAACACATCTTTGCTACTCTTTACAGAACACTGCACCTTTTGCTGCTCTTGTTAAAAGCCTGTGACCTTTACCAATTACAGGAGTTTTATGTGTCTGTATCAGATGATGCCCGGATGATTGCTGCCCTCAAGGAGCAACTGCCAGAGTTGGAGAAGATCGTCAAACAAATGTAAGGAAGGGCTTGATTTGGGGGATATGATTTTTAAACAAATTAGATGCCCGCCTTCCAGCCAAACCATCATCTAGAAGATCTTTTGCCCATGAAAATGCTAAAGATGGTTTTTAAATCCCTACAGAGTATCCTGATCTGAGCAGCCAGAATAGGGCAGAGGTAGTTAGATGAGGACAGGTAGAAAAAAAGACTGAGATTCTGCTCAGTTGCATTATGTGCTGAAGTTCTACCCAAAGAGCTTTCTTTGGGGACCCAACTTAGTAAACTTAGTCCCTTTGGCAAGGACTTAATTCTTATTGCCTGTGAATCAGAATTGATTAATAGCTGAACCTCATGAGGGTTTTCTGAAGATTTTGAGGCTCCATCTTACATACTTAGTGCATGTGGCCAGGAGGGACCTGTCTTTGGAGAAGGATATCATGCTTAGAAGGGTAGAGGAACAGCACAGGAAAGGAAGACCCCAGGTAAGATGGATTGACACAGTAACTGGAATAATGGGGATAGATGTGTTGGAGACAGTGATATTGGCTCAGGATAGAGTAGGGTTCCAAACTCCTGTCCATAGGGTCGCTATGAGTCATGACTGACTTGACAGCACATAACAACAACAACAGATAGCACAGGAGGATAATGTCCACCCTTCTCCCACGGAGCCACTGCAGTCTAACTACTAGAGAGGCCCTGCTTTAGGGTTAGCAGTGTAACTCCCTGCAATGAAGCCACCAAGGACTTCTAGTAATTAAGTGGTCAGTGACACTTAAAGGAAGTTTGAGAGGAACTACTAGTCAGAAGACAAATTGCATTGGAAAAGTCAGCTGTGAGGGACCTCTTAAGAGTACTGAAGAGCAATGACGTCAGGCTGGAGACTAAGGTGCTCCTGATCCAGTCTATAGTCTTCACAACTACATGCTATGCATCTGAGGGTTGGACAGTGAATAGGGATGATAGAAAGAGAATTGATGCCTTTGAGCTGTGGTGCTGGAGAAGAGTTTTGAATATATCATGGACTGCTAGGAGAACAAACAGATTTGTCCTGAAGAGGGTGAAGTCAGAACGCTCCTTGGAGTCAAGGATTCTGAAGCTTCATCTAACATACTTTGGGCATGTTGCAAGGAGGGACTAATCCTTGGAGAGGGATGGCACAGGAGAGAAAGACCCTGGATGAGATGAATCGATTCTGTGAGTGAAGTGATGCAAATGAGTGTGTTTGAGACAGCGAGGTTGGCACAGGATAGAACGGCATTTAGGGCTCTTGTATGTAGGGTTGCTTTGAGTTGCAAGTGGCTTGATGGCACATAACAACAACAACAACTAATGTTTTGAAAGAACAGTGTCAGATTTTATTTACATTTAAGTAAAAAAAGAACAGTGTCAGATGTATTCAATAACGTGCTTTCTCTGCTTTCCATAGTTTAGAAGAAGCAAAGGCTCCACAAAAGAAGGTAAGTGGTTTGCATTTGGATTCTTCAACTGTGTTCAGCAGCATTTCTGTTCTCAGGAAATATGTTGCAATATCCACAGTCTGTCTTCTTTTAAAAAAAAAACCAACACATTGTGTTAGTTTAGTTTTTCCTAGCTTTTATTGTGAGTTGAGAGACATTTTATAGAGCAAATTGGTTTTCCATTCATCAATTCAAATATGTTATATTCCATAACACTGGTTATAATCACACAAGCATAGCACTCTTCCCACTTCTTCCCGGTGTCTCCCATGTCTATTCATCCTTCTCTCCTACGTTCTCCTGCCTTCTGGGCTTTATCGCTAGGCATGTATTGCCCTTTTGAAATTGTATGGTGATTGTTCTAAGGAATGTGTTCCTTCTTGTGTGTTTACTGATCACTGTCTAGCCCTACCTGTTGGTCGGCTGTAAGCTGAATCATGGAGGTAGTTTTTATTCTAGTCTTGAGGGGTAGCTAAGGGCCATAGTCTCAGGGATACCACCAGTTTCTATCCAACAAGTCAGACTGACATTTATTACCATTTTGAGTTCTGAGTCATATTTTCCTCCCATCCTATCAAGGACCTTCTGTTTTAGTTAAGGGTTCAGAGCAGTCAACAGTGGTAGCCAGGTACTACCTAATTTGGTCTCGGGGTCATGGAGACTATAGTTCACATGGTCCATTGATGCTTTGAACTGATAGTCTTTGATTTTTCTTCTGTCTTGTCTACTCCAAACAAGGAGAGACCAACAATGCACTTTAGGTGGATGCTCACTTTTTGTTCATTTCTGGACTCTCCTCGCTTCTCAGGAGCTGCCTCTAAGATGCCGGTGTGCATAGGTCATTCTGCCTGATAACGATTGATTCTGTTATTATTTTTACAGCACAAGGTTCTTTTGCAACAGTTCAACACTGGAGATGAGAGAGCGCAAAAGCGCCAGCCTATCCGGGGCTCTGATGAGGGTGAGGATTCTCTTCCAACTCATGTTTGCCTAGATTATTTGAAACCAGAAAACAGTCTTTCACCTGGGAAGCATTTCCTTGAACCCACAGAATGGCTCAAACCCCTTGCAGAAGTGGCTTTCTTTCAGGCACCCTTTTGCACTACTGTTATTTATATTCTTGGATGCTGTGCCTGGTGCTAAGGCGCTTGCCCATATGTCCCTGGCTCAGCCTCTCTCATTTTTCCACTTTCCTTTGAAAGATTACCTCCTGGTCTGATAGGCAGGGATGCAGCTTTTCGGAGAAAAGCTGATGGGCAGGTGTATGGGGCTTTGCAGCTTCCAATGGGAATGTGGGGTCCTGGGTCATCTACAAGGTGGGAGCACTCTCTTCCAGCCAACAAGGAGCCAAAGATACTGGCTATAATTGGGGGTTTTAAAGATTTCTCCAAAATCTTACAGATAAAAAGTAATAGTAATAGTAATAATAATAATAATAATAATAATAATATAATCTTTACATCCACAATTGTTAAGCCACAAATGAATTTTGCAATTTAGGTGTGCCTCTCAATTTAAGAATTACAGTAGCTAGAATTGCTTCCAGGATTGATTTGTTCAAAGAGAGCCTTGTTGCCTTAAAGGCTGAGACATGTGGCCTGACCCCCAAAGTATAAAATCCAGGGAAAATATGAGCAGAAATGAATGTTAACATATGTTAATGGCCCATGGGTGGAAAGACTCCTGCTTGCTAGGCTGTTATTGTAGACTGCTGTGCACTGCTATGCCCTGGTTAGGGTAGCTGGCATCTACTAATCTGCCCACCATACTTGCTGTATTTTGAAAAAGAAAGGCTGGAAGAGATAACATAGGCCAAGAATTTGGCCTAAAGACATTTGTTATGTTCACAAAAATCCAGTTAGGGAATTTGGTGGTAGTTATGTGTTGTATGTTGTGTTTTGGTTTTAATTAAGACAAGCCACATGCATGCCTGGTCTTAGATTAATTTTAGGATAATGAGGCCTGGTGACACAGTGGTTAAACCATTCAATTGTTAACCCCCCAAAAAAGCAGATGGTTTGAACCCACAAGAAAATGATGAGATAGTCTGGGTCAGTAAATATTTATAGCCTTCGAGATCCTGTGGGCAGTTTCAGTCTGCCCTCCAGGGTCACTTTGAGTTAGAACCAATCCGATTGCACTCGGGGACAAGTGTAAGGGCAGATGTACCTAAAAATATATCTAGGAAGGTCTATAATAAAATACACATTGTAAGCAAATAAATATGTCTGGTCAGATGATGCAAATTTTAATGGACAGCTAAATATTTTGTATTGAGTGATCTTCTTAAGACTTCCCAAGGCCAACTTCTAATATCATTATTGCCTTTCTGATAGTTCTGTTTAAAGTCTACTGCATGGACCACACGTATACAACCATCCGGGTGCCTGTGGCAGCATCCGTGAAGGAAGTCATCAGCGCGGTTGCTGACAAGCTGGGCTCTGGAGAAGGCATGATCATAGTGAAGATGAGTTCTGGTGGAGGTAACAGCTTTAATTGGTATTTTTGGCTTCTGCAAAATGGAGATCCTATCTAAAGAGGGGACTTGCCAAGAATTGGCTTGGTCCTTTCAAACTGATCTGGAGAGACGGATTGGTATTCTCTGTGCTCCCATGAGTGACAGAGACGACAGGGCTAGGTTACGGTTTTACTATCCCCTCTCTTATAGGGTAGGGAGTTCTGACGGTGTCATCCATAGAGTATTGTGCTGTTAACCCAAAGGTGGTCGCCTCTCTGGCAGTTTGAATTCACCAGCAACTCCTCAGGAGAAAGATAGGCGCCTTCCTCCCATATAATTTACAGCTTCTGAAAACCCCTTGGAAGGTAAACTGTCAGTTGGTTCCGACTTGAGGTTTTGCGGCTTTTTTTTTTATCATGTGGGTAGAAGTCCTTGAGAGAGAGAAGCACACAGCTCTGCTCCTAAGTAAATCCTAAGGGCAAGCAGACCGGCTTCTGTAGAAATCCTACTGAACCGTTCACACCCACAACACATGGGCTTTCTGTGAGTTAGAATCGACTTGTTGGCAGTGGAGTTGACCTGCTTGATATCTTGTGGATAGGAATCCAGGGGTGATGCAATTAGTTAACATGTCTGGTTGCTAACCAGAAGATTCAAGGTTCAAGTCCACCCAGAGGTGCCTTAGTAGAAAGACCTGGCAATCTACTTCCACCAAAATAAGCCACTGAAAGCCCCAGGAAGCACCATTCTATTCTGGGTCATTAGAGTTGGAACCAATGTGACAGCAGTTGACATGTTCAGTAATAGCTGTACAACACAGTGAGCAGAACTAACATCCCTGGATTATACCTTCAAAATGCTTAAAGTGCTAAAAATTTTCATTAGATACACTTAACCACAATAAAATTTTCCGTATTTAGGGAGTGAGCAGAAATAATAATAAAGTTTGCACCTGAGGTCTTTTGGAATCAGAGGGACAATTTTCATTTTCAAAATGTGATCTTCCCAAAGTGCTGGACGTTATTACCAGGCAAAGACATAAGTTGTTACATAAATAGAAAGTGCAGTTTTGTATGTAATTACATCTCTTTGGTGCAGCACTGGGTGAATTGACCCTTGGGCATTTGCATTCCTATTCCGTGGTCATTTCTGATGGCATCCTGAGCTTCGGTGCCTGCGTGAACACTGTGCCGTTTTTATTCAGTGGGTCCCTTCAGTGCTATGTTTTATGCAGTCGCTCTGCGTGTTCCGGTAATTCACCGAGCCAGCAATTTGTTGGTGTGATTAGGGCAGTGCAGCAAATCTCAGATGCATTTAATAGGCAATCTCATGCTTTTTATGTTCACAGAAAAGGTGGTGCTCAAGCCTAACGACGTTTCAGTATTTACGACACTCACCATTAATGGACGCCTGTTTGCTTGCCCGCGAGAGCAATTCGATTCACTGGTAGGTGTGGATGGCCTCCTTGGAGCAGAAGCTGCAGTCAGAAAAACTTGTCTGGAGCTTCGCTTTGCAGTCATGTTGAACCAAGTTGCTTAAAAAGTCTCGAATGCTACTTCCCTTTTTCTTTTTCAGTGCTCTGGTAGATAAGTCACTGGCCTGCCTTTGGGATGCTCTGAGCTTTAGATTTTGTTCGTAGGAATTAGCCAGGTAGTCTCACAACTGGGCCACCACTCAACTTTCAGAACCCTTTGTTGGAATCTACCACCTTGAAATGGCCACTAATTGAAATGTTAATGTTTTAAAAATCTGCATACTTAGCCCAGGGTGGAAAGAAAGCTTTTTCTAAGCTAGATATTGCTGCTCATCAGACTCCAAAGAAAGCTGGAGAAATGCATTATGGAATAGCCACCAGCCAGACTAAGAACTGCTATGTCCTGAAAGGACAGCCCCCTTTGCTCGGTCCCCACACAGTCTTGTCCACAGCCTGTGAATAAAGAGCTGCCCCCTGCTAATTATTTTGTAGCTGCTCTCTTTGGTGCTGGTGGTGGAGTTCATGTGTATTTATCCCATAAAAATTGGACACAGAGGTGACTAGCTGTGAAAGCATCTTAGGAAGCCTGTGGGGCCAGTTCAGCTGGTAGGAAAACTAGATTTCTCAGTCTATGGACATATACAAGGCAAATGCTGTGTACAGGAGAGCCCGGGGGAAAACCTCATTGTGTTTAGAGATGGAATTGAACTCCTAAGTGATGCATGGATACGGTTCAACTTCAAAGAAGTCCAACTTAAGTCAGAATTCCCTCCCTTGGTCAGTTTAGAACTTGTTTTCAGCCTTACCAGAACCCCAGTTTCCTGATTTGGGAGAGTTGTTTTGTGCAACCTAAGGATGTTAAGTGGATATTTGTGATTTACCCCCCTTGAAATCAAACCAAACTCATTACTTTCAAATTAGACCAACTCACAGCTGACCCTCCAATGGTTTTCTGAGGAGGGGGGAGAAAAGAGGGAGAGAGAGGAGAGAGAGATACTGAGATTGCACAGGAGAAGATTGCTCATCTTTCTCCCTCAGAGCCACTAGTGGATTCAAACTTTCAGAGAGGCCCAGGCTCTGGATTAGCAGCACAGATCTCTGCAGACTAGGTGAGCAGAGCTCCCTATCCACTTAGAGTAGAACGTACACAAATGCATCATCTGTTCTCTTACTCCTCTCTCATCCATCCAGTCCTTGAGAACTCATGCTCTGCTTTTCCTCCACCTCCTACAAGACCTGAGCCTGCTCACAGCCCTTCTCATATATATTTCCACACATCTGCATTCATTGCTAGGAGTGCGGGTGGGACAACAGTTATGCGTTGAGCTGCTGACTTGAACCCACCTAGCAGCTCCACAGGAGATCTGTTTCTGTGATACAGCCTCACAGACCTTAGGGCACATTTCTACTCTCTCACAAGGCATTGCTGAGAGTCAGAATCAACTCAACAGCACACACACCACCTACACTGCACTCATTGCCTTCCATATATATACATCCCAACACTGGGGGGGAGCGGGCACGTTGGGCATGAGTAATGCTACTGTCTCCCAGAAGTAAAAACCACAACGAGCCAGCTTAGCTGTAGCCCTGGAGAAGGTGCTGTGTGATATGTTTAGCACATGGGCTCTCAGCGACTCTTGCCAGCTGGGTCTGGCCACAATGTCAAAATGATGTGGTGTGTAGCTAGAGGGTGGACTGTTTCCAGCTCCCTGTGGGCCAGATACTAACTTTTTAAGCCTCTGTTTATGTGCTCACAATCCTGCAGCCTTACAAGCTCTTAGCCCTTGCTAGACTTCGTCTTCCATTTTAAGGCCTGAGTAATTGAAAGGAATTTGCTCTTTGATAAGAATCCCTGGTCATGAACTTGTCTTAGCCTGTTCTCTGTAGAACCTCTGCCTTATTCTGTGCTGTGGATTAAGTCATCACACTAAAGGGCGGTCAGTCCTTATCTGCCTCATATAATGTTAGACATGCAGTGCCTTTTCCGGCTTTCTAAAGATTGCCTTTGGGGACAGTCCTTCTAGGAAGAGCAGTAACAGAATGACTCTGCAATGTAGAATGTTGGCCAACCATGCTGGTCCATCGGTTCATATTTACAAGCTGTCTCCTTTGTTCTCTGTGCTGTGCTCAATGCTGGGTGACCCTAGATCTGGGCCCCAGAGTCTCTGTCCATAAGTGAGGGACAATCATGCTGGGGAGATGCAGCGGGTGCCAACTGCCAGGAACAGAAAGAGCTCAAGTGTTGAATGCTGTTGTCTGGAATTAGTATAGTGCCAGCAATTTATCCTACTGGTTTCTGAAGCTTTACTCTCTTGACATTTTGTTTAAGCATAAATGTTAGTACAGGAAAAATTATAGTAAAATCCCATTGTACTGTAATTTGTTCTGCTTCTCCCTGTTCACTTGTTCATTGGGGTTTTATTTAGCACCTACTGCATCACTCCAGGCATGTGCATTGTCAGACCCTGGGATGGTCTTGAATGTGAATACACAGTGGTCCTTGTTGCTACACAGTCTCATGAGGTTGGGGCAGGATGTCCATGAGCAGTCAGAACTGCTGTGATAAATACCACAGTAGAGCTTTGCAGGGATCTCTGCTGGCCTAGTGGTTAGAAGCTGGACTGCAACCCCAAAGGCATGTGGTTTGAAGCTCCCAGCTGCTCCGTGGGAGAAAGATGGGCATTTCCCTCCCGTGTGATTTGAAAACCCACTGGAGGGTCAGCTCTGGGTCGTTTCTGACTTGACAGCACACACCAGCAACAGCAGAGCTTTGCCCAGAAGCTGAGGCTATGTGTCAAAGAGAGGTGCTATATGGCAACTCATCACTGGCAATCAGTGCACCTCTCTCTCAGTCGCTGCCACCCAGCTTTCATTTAAAAGAAGAACTCTCTCAAAAAGCTTTGGAGAGAGCCTCTGGGGAGTTCTCTATGTGTAGGCAGTTTTCAGATCTGTGCAGTGCAGACCTGCACAAGCCTCCTGACCCTGTGGAGATGTGTCTGTAAGGACATGGACCCCAGAGATGCTTCCTGTGGGGCAGGGTCAGAATAGAACCACCCCTCGCCCCCTCCCCCGCACATACAGCAGCACCCTTTTCTGGATGAAAGCTCCAGTGAGCCCTTTACCAAGATGAGGTTGGTGAGACCAACCCACTAAAATTTAAATGTATGCAAAGGTATGAAAGACAAGTAACTGTGACCAAAAAGCACTTTGCATATATTTTATAATTTTGGCATCTACCCTGTAGTAGTTGCATTCATTAGTCCTTCTTGTAAAAAAAAAAAATCAAGCCATAAAGCCTCATAGGAAGCAGCGTTGAATGAGTCTGTAATCAAGGAGAGAGCAAATGCAAGGACTAAATGGGAGGGAGGTTTTCTATAGAGGTTCAGAAGGAAATGTGTTCATAGTTGCAGCTGCAAGAGGAAAAGGAGAATGTGGAGAGAGAGAGACGGAGTGACAGTGTGAGCCTAAGACCTACCTTTTCAAAACGTCTGATATCAGAACTTCCTAAGTTCAAAACTTAGATTAGAAAAATGTAGGTATTTTCAACCTGTGACCAACCTTTTTGAAGACTTTCCTTACTTGCTTTCATAGCTATTGGTCATTCCTCATCAACCTTAGAGCTTCCTAAGTTTCTGAACCTTAGAGTTGTTCCTTGCCCCTTGGTCTGTTATGACATAGAAATGACAGGATTTCACTCTTATATGTTGTTCTAATCACACTCTCCTGTGCATTAGGATGACTGTGACACTTCTGAGACATTAGGGGAGGAAGTTATGTGCTTCACTTCACTTATTCCCATGCAGTCCTAGTCACAAACTTAAGGGTTAGTGATACAACTTGCATTTACTAATGCATAAAGTAGACCTTCAAGAGATTAGAAGCCGCATCCACACTATCAGAGTGGATATCACTCTGACATCAGAGTGGATATCACTCTGACATCAGAGTGGAATTTAGAATCTGAGTCTGTCACACTCTGAGGCTAGTCCTGACCTGGACTGTTGCTTTGTCTGTTGCAAAGTCTTGTTAGATGTGATCCATGCTCTCTCGCCTTTACTCAAGCACCTTGGCCCCCAATAAAACCCCAAGTCTTCAGCTTGCAGTCAGAGACTCCCTGAAATATCTTTATTGTCTACTTTCCGCTTTATTCTCTTATGAAGAATTAGCTGTGTGGTATCAAACTGCCATAGCAACTCAGAAGTTAGAGAGGAAGCTTTAGGGAAAGTGAGCTCATTTAAGAGTGAAGAAGTCTTTCAGAAAAGGATGAGAATGGTTGCACGACTTGAAGAATGTAGTCAGTGTCATTGAACTGTACATGTAAAAATCACTGAATTGGTCTGTGTTTTGCTGTGCACATTTTCAGCCACAAAATTTTTTGAAAAGTTATTTTATTCATAGAAGCACAAAAATTAGTAAAGTCAAAATACTTGGAAAACCAAGCTTGAAGATGGAGAGTAGAACCTTTGATTCACAAGGAAGAGTTTTATGTAAGGTACCTTCACCTTAGAAAATGTTGTTAGTAAATGATTCTAAAATAACATATATACATAAAAGGCATAAAATATCTTAATGCTGTGTGCTATACACCAGCTTTAGAATAAAAAGGTTGTGCTTAAAAAAAAAAAGTCTTCCCTCTGACCATTTGGTCCCCCTGAGCCTTTGCCAAACAAGTCACTGGACAGCTTCATACCTGAATTCCTTCTTTGTCATTCCGCAGGCCTAGGACAGAGCATCCTGGAGGCTCTGGGAGAGCCTCGAGCTTCTAATCCATCCAACTGTGTTAAATCTTCTAAAACCCAGTTTCTCTCTGAGAACCTCTTCAGCTCACACGTTTATTCCAGATACGCATTACCTCTTAGAAAGCCCATTTGTGTTTCTCCATCTGATTTCTTGTGTATCTTGGGCCCTTGTGTTGTTGTTGTGGTGGTGTGTGTGTGTGTGTGTGTGTGTATGTGTGTGTGTATGTGTTTTGATGTGCTGTCTACCTATTCATTTGGGCAGTTGAATCCCTGCAGCCAACTCTTATCAGTGTGCCAGGCTAGTATTGCTGGCTGATCTTGACACCTTGCTTAGACTGTAAGCATTCAAATTCAAGGACATCCTGACCATGCCATCCCTTTAGTACTCAGAACACAGTGAGAATGAAATGGTTATACAGATGTTCATAATGGTGATGAAGATGATACTAGCTTGTCTAGCATATAAGCACTTCTGACATGAGAATGGAATATCCAAGTATACACAGTATACCATTGGGTACTCTAATTCTTGTGACTTTTGTACCTTTGTAATGTATGCATTACACTTATTGCACAGGGATAGTTCCTACCCTAATATACATACATTTCCTATGTACACAAATCATCCATCTTATTACATAAAATCACTTAAGATAATATTTAATAAGATGAAAATGAGAGAAGTAAATCAGACAGGAAGTTTTGACTGAAAGTCTTCTGGAACATAGCAGAGTTTGCTCTTGTATTATTTTCTAGTCCAAATCACCATGACCAAATAAATGTCATCATCTTCCAAAGAGTGGAGGACTTGGCCTCCAGTGTATTCTGGGAGCCCCACGCCCCCGTCACCTGACAGTCCCAGCCAGTGTTATACGATGGAGATGCAGCAACTCTACCACAAGCTATCAAGTTCTCAGCCCTGTGACCGTCACCCAGAATGCTGTTCCAGTCACTGCTTTAGGTGAAACTAGAAATTTGAGAGGTTCTCAGAACTTCTTCCGTCTGGATTAAAAGAAAGAGTTTCCAGGGACCTTCCAGGCTGAAGCACAAAAGAACTTCCACAGATCAGTCTTCACCGAGTCTTATTTGTTATGGTCTACCCTTTTCTGTCCATGGAATTTGTAATAAGGCGGACTCGGACTATAAAGATGACACTGAAGCAAATGGGCATTAAGAGCAAACGCATCTTTCTCCTCTGGGTAAAATCAAAGTGACAAGATATTCCAAGAAGCATCTCCACAATCCTTTTTTATTCAGAACCTCCTCAAAGCAGTCAGCATTAAGTCCCTGCCCGCATTAAGATTCTGATATATTTTTGTGTTATTATTCATAGACTCCTTTGCCAGAACAAGAAGGCCCAACTGTTGGAACAGTGGGAACTTTTGAACTGATGAGCTCCAAAGATTTAGCATACCAGATGACGATTTATGACTGGGAACTCTTCAACTGTGTGCATGAGGTAAGGTGCCCGATTGGCTGCATTAGTAAGTACGGTTGCAATGTGGGGGGAAGCTTGCCAGTGTTGCTCAATTATAAATGTGTTGCAATATGGAAACTGCCATATGCAGAACTGCAGTATGGAAACCACATGGTAATTTTTTGTGGACACTGAGTGTATTAATAAATCCTGTTTTGAAATCTGTTAATTAATTAAAGTCCTCGTGCTCTGTGCTCCTGTGGGTCGGAATTGATTTTATTACAGTGGGTGTGGCTGTCCTTTTCAGCTCTGCTGTCTTTGTGATTATTGTTACATACTATCAAGTCAGAATTGACTCATAGCTGACCCTCCACCAGGTTTTCAGAGGTTATAAATTGCATGAGGGTGGGGGGGGGGGGTCACCCATCTTTCTCCCTCAGAGAAACCTGGTTGATTTGAATGACCTGCCTTTGAGCTACCAGTTCAACGCCCTGCTGCTAAGCTACCAAACTCCTAGTTTTATATACTGAACAAGCCTCAATGCCTCTGATAGCAAACCAGGTTATGTGTATTTTATATGGCTTCAATACTGAACAAGGCTCGTGCACAAGTTGCATTCTGGTTAGTGATTGTGTTCACATTTGCTGGTCATTAAAACACTGGCTCGACAAATCAAGGAGCCTATCTGGTGTTTTGATTTAAAATAAGGAGTAAGTGAAGCTGTGTTCCTTTCTTTTCTAGCTGGAGCTAATCTACCACACATTTGGAAGGCATAATTTTAAAAAGACCACAGCAAACTTGGATTTGTTCCTGAGGAGATTTAATGAAATTCAGTTTTGGGTTGTCACTGAGATTTGCCTTTGTTCCCAGCTCAGCAAACGTGTTCAGCTCTTAAAAAAATTCATTAAGATAGCAGCTCAGTAAGTATCTGTACTGTGGGAAGGAAAACAAATTTAAGGTGTGTTTTATTTAACTTTTTGGAAAGTAGACCATAGAATAAACAAACTGGTTGAGATCCAAGTTTTGGTAATATCTGGCATCAATATATAAAGTAGCGTCTCACAGCACTTATTCTGGAATCAAAATTATGATCTCTTTTGCATCAAACTACTTGGTTGGTTTTGTGTATGTTTTTTAAAGGCCATTTGATTTAATGAGTCCTTCAGCAAACAAAGTTTTGTTGTAGAAAGTTCTGTTTAAATGCACTTAAAGACCGCGTGCAGTGTGACACATTCTCACCAGTAGAGGGCAGCAGAACCTGCATGTATGACAGCACCTCCAAATCAGCCAGGATAAAAATCGGTAAAATGCATAAAAGCGAGCTAACCTGGTGCATGGAAATCATCTCCATAAATATCGGGGAAATCATGCTTATTATAAATAGCCTATTTGACAGCACTTCATGGGAAACAATTTACTTACTGCAGGGGCCAGTTAGATTTCTCCCTGACATGAATTTAATCTTATGCTATTTAGATATGCCTGACAACCTCTTGTTTATTTCCATGTTTTTGGTATCACCACAATGCTAAAAATAAAATGCTAAATGCAGCCTGTGGCTGTGAGACTTCTTTCTTTGCTAAATGTGGGGAGCTCTTTGCAAGAAGGTTAGGGATTGGAAGTGACCCTAAGGCAGATTTCCTGAGCCAAATCATTGAGATCACAAAGGGCATCGGATTTCCAGGGCTAAACAAAGAAGGCCACTCAATATTTACTAGATACAAGCTTGTCAAATGCCTACCAACTTGTCAAATGCCTTGTGGTGGCAAAAATCTGAGGGTTCAGCAGAATACCCCATAGCCTTTTGGCTTCAAATGCTGAAAAGCTGGCTATTTGAAGAAGGGTTTGGTAGAACGTTGTTTGTGGATTTCGGGTTAATTGTGTGGCCACTTCCCCTAAGAACCTGGCCAGACTTGTAAGGGAGAGGTGCCTTCACGTATTTGGATTGAGATGATTATGGAAACTGTGACGCTGTGTGCTCCCATTGTAAGGAGTGTGTTCCCGCTTCACCTTAGCCTGGTGGTGCGATGGTACTGTCCATCAAGAAGTGGGGGAGGGCGTCTGCACAAAGGGGAGAAGGCAGAAAACCCTTCTGGGCTGAATCCTGTTCTTTTTCACCAGGGCAGCATAGAAGAGCCTTTCAATAACTCCTGACTTGTCTTTTTTTTTCCTTTCTTAACCCTCTTCTTTCTGATTATGTGAATGAATAGGTGGACCTGGCCTTTGGTATCAGTTGGTTTGTGTTATCTAACCCTTATTAAGCCCTTTGCTGGGTGGTGCTGTCCTCTACTGGAGCTGTTTACACAGCCCAGCTGGAGAAGGTTGCAGACTTGAATCTGAGGTCTGTGAGAGGAAGCTCAGAACCTTGTGGCCAGAGCTTCTGGTTTACATGGGGGTTTTTTGTTTGTTTTTTTTTTGAGAAGCTTAGCTTATCGTGGGTGAACTCTCCCCAGACCTTTGGAAATAGGTAAGTTCACATGTTAGTACCCCTTTTTTGCAGAGAAGAAGAGACAGAGATGCAGAGAAGTTCTGTGACTTTTCCAACGTTAGTTGATAGCAGAACAGTAACCAGATAGGCAAGTCTACAATTCATGTTTATTCTTTCAAGATCACATATACACAGAGGCAAAGCACATGTGCATGATGACAGGCCTGGGTGTCCCTTAAACTACTTTTATTCAGTCCCTGACCTGAGAACCACTTCTCCCCACACAGAAGAGGTTTGCTTGCTGTCTCAACAGTGAAATTGACACACTATCGTGTCTCTTACGCCTATTTTCCCATTTCCACACAGACAATTTAAGAAGTAGTGATTGCTACCTTTGAAAGGAGACCATGGGCATCAAATGCAACAATTTAATTAGTATTTAACAAAAATGTTAATCCTGATGGGATTTAATTATGATTTAGTTACCGTGGGTAAACATATTGATTTAGGATGAAAATGTTCACTTACTACAAAATTAATTATTCTGGTATCAGGAAGCTGGGATTTTTTTTTTTTATTTAAACCAAGTTCCTAGGCTAAAGTGTGCCATTTTGGCATAGTTTTCCCAACTATATATTCATATAAGAGCTCTGGTGGTGTAGTCCTTAGGGAGGTGCACTTCTATCCTCAAGGTGGCTCTTTTTTGTCAGTTCAAAGCCACCAGTAGTTCTGCAGGAGCGAGATGGCCCATCTCCCCTGGTGTGACTTACAGTCTCTGAAAACCTGCTAGACATCAGCCGTGACTTGGTTCCAACTCCATAGCAATAAACTGAGGATTTTTATTCAGATAAGCAGGTGGTGGAATATGTATAGATTCAAAAGGTTATGTTTTGGGTAATTGTTTAGCTTAATTCTCAGCTTTAAAATAAATGCCTGGGCCACAGAGGCTCATGCCCATGCACAGTGGCATCATGAAGGAGAGAGTATGGACCATAATTCCTGATACCAAGAGAGGGTAACGTGAACATGACCGCAGAGTCCCTGGTGTGGCCATGAGCAGAATGGCACGCAAGGCTTGATGTCACCTATCAGTCAGTGTAGTTTTTTGTCAACACACACACACACACACACACACACATCATTAACCAATCAGGGTGCAGGTTTGTGGGCATGGTGCCTGCCATTGTGTGGAGAAGAGGGTCTCTTCCTTGACCAGTGGGAGAGGGGAGGAGCTATAGGACCACTCCATCCACTAGGGAGGTTTGCTGGTCAACCCCACTCATGGGGGTGTGACACTGAATTACCACACGGGGCAACCAATCCCAGTGACTCCACTGACTTTATTAATCGGAGGTTTTTTCCTAACAGATTAGAAGCATTCATCTTGGCAGATAGCAACCATAGTAACTGCAGCAATATTGACTTCCTCAGTCCCTCTTCCGCAGCTAGTGGAGCTGTCTACCTCCAGGGTAGATGTCTCCATCTCTCCAAGGACATTTTTCTCTCTATTTCTGTTTCCTGAAATGTGTCCCTCCAGGTCCAACAAGGCTTTTTGTAAGCTTGGGAATTTATAGTAACACTCCCTTGGGTAGATGTCTTTAAATTCCTTCTCAAAACCTGAACCTTGATGGCCACAACCATCACCTTTCTAAAATTACAGTGAGAAATCAAGTGGTAGAATGTAATTACCCAAGTGGAACTTATACAGCGCATTAAATCTATCATTGCCCATTCTCATAAAGGAGGGCTGACGAATATTAATGGCTATCAGGAAAGAGAACTCTAATTTTTTATCTCACTCAAAAGTGGCATTTTACTCAAACATGAGCCTCTTGTGTTTCAGCTGTAAAGAGTACAAAAACTTGAATTCCTTTTTTGCCATCGTCATGGGACTGAGTAACGTGGCTGTGAGCCGGCTGGCACTAACGTGGGAGGTAAGTTTCAGCTGAGATCCAGCTGTGACTTTTTGCCTTAAGAATAAAAATACAGGCTCACCAGTGAGCTTTTTAATACAAATATCACTCACATGGGTGTAACAATGGGAAAGGTGGGAGCACTATGACGGAGGTGACCTGTCTCCTCCCTCCAGTTGCCTCTACGTGTGAATTAAAAAAGATATTGTTCTTTGGGTATGTATGGGTGTGGGGGGGACATGGTGTGTGGGTGTGTGAGTGTGTTTGCAGGGAGAGACGTCTTAGCTTCTCAATCTATTCAAGGTAAATAATATTAAGTTCTGTTCCTGGAGTAGCATGAAGGAGCAATACTGCTTCAATGAGTGTATTCAAAGGCTAAATGCCATTGTTCTGTGAAACTCTTTCTTCTTATTTTTTGCATCACTTCCTGTCTCTAATAACAGGAAGGAACCCTGGTGGTGCAATGGTAAAATAGAATGTAGTTTGAAGCCACCAGCAGCTCTGTAGGAAACACTATCTAGCAATCTGCCCCTGCATTGATGGCAGCCAGGGTTGCCCCTGTGGAAAGTCCCCCTCTGTCCTATAGGGCTGCTAGGAGTCGGAATCGACCTGACAGCACACAACAACAACATAATTACAAGAGGACAGAAGATCCATATTTATCCAAGTAGTCATTTCGCTTCTGGGAGAATTAGCCAGGAGGCCAACTGTTTGGCTCGGCTGAGGTCTAAGTGTCTCAGCGCTCTGGCAGGCCTCTCTGTGGGGAGGAACAGCAAGCAGTTGGCTCACATCCAGTGTGGGCCCGAAGTTCTGCAGATGTGCTGTCAATTACTGCAGCAAATGCAACTAGTGGCTGTTCGTCTTCAAGAACATCTTCATTTATCCTCAGTGAAGCACTCAAATTGTGCCTTCTCCCTGAGTCGTGCTACAGAGCTGAAGAAATGCTAATCTTCAATAGAACCTACACACAGAAATAGATTCTTAAATGTAAATTTTAAAATGTATGTTTGAAGGGGAACACAGTTTGATTTCCAGTGATGCTTGAAGGCAGCTGTTTATAAATGTTTTCACTGGAACTATTTTCTGCCTCACTTCCCTTTGGAAACTCTCTTCTTTCTTTGTCCCTCCTAAATGTTTCCATTGTTTGTAGGGCAGGTCCTCACAAGTCCATCTGTCTTAGGTTTCTTTTAGCATTCCAGTCAGAGGCAGCTCCCCCTGAATATAGGAATGAGGGAACTGGTGTGGCCTGCGGGCCATGCAGCTGTATCACCTTCCAGCCAGGAGAAGGATGGAGTTTGTGCTGCCAGTAAATCTAAGGAACGAAGCCATATTGCAGGCTCATAGTCCAAGGGTTTTGGAATCTCTAGATACTCAGAGTTCCCTCCCAGATAGCCTGCTTTCCCCAACTTGCCTGTACCTTCTAATCCTCAGCTGGCATCTCTCTAGTGTTTGGGGAAATTGAGGGAAGACATGAAGCCTCATTGGAAGCCAGGAAGGCCTGGACTAGGAACAGCAGCCAGACGCTGACACCATAACATGTGGGAAGCACTGCCTAACCCGCTTTGCTGACCCAGGGAAGGAATCCAGAGCCATGTGGTGCAGTGGTTAAGCGCTCTGCTGTTAACCAAAAGGTGAAAAGTTGGACCTCACCCGATGGCTCTGTGGGAAGAAGACCTGGTGGTCTGCTCTGTAGAGATTGCAGCCCAGAAAACTTTATGGGCCAACTCTACTCACTCACATGGGGCTGCTGTGAGTTGAAAATCAACCTGTAAGCGCACAGCAACCACAGCAGTAGGGAGGATGCAGTCAGCAAAGGTACGTGGTTCAGTGGCCAGCTCTTCAGCATCATCAGAAACAGGAATGCTTCAGTTCGTAGGCATCTCTTGATCTCAGAGCTTCTGTCACCATTGTATTCTGGACACATCATTTCAGCCCCAAGATTTCTTTTATCCCAGCTCTAAAACAGGGTTAATCTGTTACTGTTGTTGTCTGCCATCGAGTCGGAACTGATCCATAGCTGACCCTCCAGAGTTTTCAGAGGCAGTTAATATCACAGGAGGAGATTGCCCATCCTTCCCCTCCAGAGCAGATTCAAACTGTGTCCCTTCAGGATTGCAACACAGCTTCTTGCCAGTAGGCTACCAGTGCTCCCTGAGGGTTAATATAGTCAAGCAGATATTAACTGGGCGCCTACTATGTGTGCATGCCTCTAGGCACTGAGGATACATTCTGTCCTCAGTAGATTACATTGTGAAGGAGAAGGGTTAAAACAGGTTGTTTCTAAAGCTCTGTTAGGGTTATATTCTTTTTGTGTACGTTCCTGATTGTGGGAATCAGAGCATTGGCATGGAGAAAGAAAAATAATTTCAGATACTTGTGGTCTGGAGAATACAACCCTTTTCAATGAGTCATCCAGTTCAGGAAGTATTATAAAAATACTAAGACTTTTTTATAAATAAACTTTTAAATGGGAATATGCAGAAAAGCATTTGTGGTTACTTTTGGTTCAACTAGGTTGAAAGACTTTTAAAGAACTATTTTCCAGAAGATGCTTTTCAAATAATAAGAGAGGTGATAATCTAGTCTGCCTCAGCGACATTAGGTTAAGAGCCATTGAAATATATTTCACCTAGAAATTGTAGCATGGGATACATCTCTAGATACTGAATCTGACATATGCCTGTGGCATTTTCCTTTCATTAACAGAAACTGCCAAGCAAGTTCAAGAAGTTCTATGCCGAGTTTGAAAGTTTAATGGTAAGTGACAGTGGCTCCTTTATCCTGTTCACTGTCTGTATTAATCCACTTTCTGATTAGCTGAATTGGAATTCTCATTTCAGAAATTTTATCTGTCCTTGTATGACTTTACGAAGTTTATGATCCTGTTTTAGTGCTGCTAAAACAAGCCTTGTCTGACTAATGAATGGTACCCTCAGGAACTAACTTAAAGAGGACTTATGTCCCACATAAGGTCAATTTGTGTAACTAAGAAAACTGTAATAGGACCCTTTCCAGCTAGCAAGGTGTGGCTATGGGTTTGAAGCTGCTTTTTCCTTGACTTGCCAGAATTATGTTTTCCCCACTGGCTGGGAAGTGTTAACAGACGGAAAAGGAGTAGAAGTTGGCAGGCATGATGGGAAGGTTTCAGAGGGGCAGGTCAGGACAGGCTGTGCAAGGCTGTGTGAGCCACCCTCCCAGGCTTGGGACTTCTGTAAGCTTCAGGAGAAGGTGAATCTCCTGGCTTAAGCTTGTGGACTCATTTCCTGTTTGCTCTTAGAGGCAGTTTCTTCCCTTTGCCCTTGTAAGCAAATCTCTCTATCCAATGGGAAAGGAATGGAAAAGCTAATTCTTTTCATGGCCTTCCTGAAGTTGTTTGAAGAGACACATCATTGTGTTTAACTCTTATCTTTCAGTTGTAGCTACATGTGATTAAAACATACCAGATGACAAGCTTGGGTAGATTAGGAGGCAGAGGGGTCATTGATCATTAACTAGTATGGGTTGTGAGTCATTAACCAGCATCTCTTTATTTCTCTTAAGGATCCTTCAAGGAACCATAGAGCCTACAGGTTGACAGTAGCTAAACTGGAGCCTCCTCTCATCCCTTTCATGCCTTTGCTCATTAAAGGTAATCCCAGGAAACTGCCAAGCTGGGGGGAAGGATTTGGGGGAGAAAGTTATCAGAAGGCCTGATGTTCCTAAATGGGTTGGGAAGATAAGCAGAGGAGCCCGGATCCCCGAGTTAGAAGATTCATTAATGAAACAGAGGGTTAGTTTGGAATTTTTTTACTAATCTCAGGTAAAGTGATTTAGAAAGTTAAACACCTAACATAAAAGGAACTATTATCAGCCTTTTTCATTTGCAGTGTTATGCAAATCCACCAGCATAATCTAATGGTGCTATTGTGCTTTCTTCGTATGACATATTTCAGTTAGTGATTAGAATGTGGCTTTTATTTCTATACAGATATGACATTTACACATGAGGGGAACAAGACGTTCATTGACAATCTAGTAAACTTTGAAAAAATGGTATGTACAGTATTATACCCTTAACTGCAATGTGTTTTTAAACTAAAATTTGCATTTGTACTAATAAAGGAAATAATTTCCATATATGCTGCCATGTTAAAAAAGTAGCTATGTATAAAGGAGGTTTGAAATACTGGGTTCAAATTGGCTACCTATTTTACTCTGTCAGTTCTCTTTTGTGAAATTGCATAGTGTTTGTGCTGCGGCTCACAGCAGCCGCTCCCTTTTATGCCGTGTGCGTCGTCCCTGGCTGCCTGTTGTTAAAATGAGCAAATGTTCACAAGTGACTTCCAGTTTGTTGTTTTGTTGTAAGATGTATGGAGCTAGGCTGCCACAGGATGCCTTTGAAATGATTATCTGCCCAGCCTGGCTTTAGTACATGCAGGTAAAGGCAACTGGATAGCAGATCTTTAGAATGAACTATTAATCCAAACGGATAGCACTTATCCTAATAAAGTTCACCCCTGTTCAAAGAGGGAACTTGAAACCCTTTCTATCTAATATGAGAAAAAAATAATAATAGATGTAGAGTTGGCACATATGCAGTATTTTCCTGACCATCAAATTTTTTTTAAAAAAAAAGGAAACAAGAGGCTATATATTTTGGTGTTAATTACTTCATAATTTATTTTTTTTACTTTCTGTAAAGCAATAATAGCAGGTTACAGCATTAAGTCTCATTAGGCATACAGTATGTGGTAAAAGAGCAGGCTAAACCTGCTGGCTGAGATCTGGCTGACTGCGGTGGTCACGGTGCTGATACCTGTGTAGGTGAGCATCTGCCAAGGTTAACATTTGCGGTGATAAATGTGGCAGTCTCGACAAAAACTCAGAGTACGGAGCTCAGATGACACAAGGTTCTGTTCTCAGCGACTTTAACTTTTTCTTAAAGTCTCTATGGGTCTGATTCCTCAAAAGAAAAATGCCAGTAGTGCCTGCTCTAACGTGAGATTGTTGGTGGGCTCATAGCATATAAATATTCCTGGGAGCCACAAAGCCTTAGGGTTTTCTTATCAGAAAACCCATTATTCTAATTGCTTCTTAAAATTGAGCTAGCCTGTGTGATCCCAGGAAAATTCAAAATACCCTGCAGTAATCCTTTGAGGATCAGCACCCTTCAGCTTTGGGAATGAGTTTTAATGCAAAAGCTAGCCTGTGGAAGTCCAGCTGCTGCTGGGCACTAGGTCTCATGTCTTGAGCTTCTTAGGAAATAGCTCCTGAGAGTATATGCCTCAAAGACATCTATATCAGAGGGCAAATATTTTCTCAGCAGTTTGCCTCCACTATTAAGAATGGAGCCTGAACAACTCTATTACTTTAATAGTTTTTTTGATCCATGTGAAAAACCATTCTTTGTTCATTTATTCATATGGAGAATTAAATAATGTGTCCTTTGTTTCTCAAAACCACCATCCCTATGTCCCAAAAATTGTTTGCCAGATACAAATAAAAGACATGGCAAATGAGTAAAGAATGTTCTAAATTACTCATACATGAATACAGACTAAGGTACGGCTAAGCCATCCATTTGACTACAAAATATATATGAGTGCACAGAGGTTGTCTAAAGAGTTTGTGTTTTATTGACTATGCAAAGGCATTTGATTGTGTGGATTGGAACAAACTATGGCTTACACTGAGAAAAATGCTATCTCAGAACACTTAACTATGCTTTTGTGAAACCTGGTTCTAGACCAAGAAGTATAGGTTTCTATATATACTCTGTTTCTATACTCTATACTCTGTCTATAGGTTTCTATACTCTGAACAGAGTAAGGAAACACTGCATAGTTTAAAATTAAGAAGAGTGTCCATCAGGGCTATATCCTTTCTCCATGTCTAATCCATATGTATGCTGAGCAAGTTATTCATGAAGCTGGACTGTAGGAGAATATGACATCAGGATTGGAGGAACACTCATCAACAACCTGCATCAACAATCTGCAGTTTTGCAGATGACATTTGCTTGCAGAAAGTGAAGACAACTTGAAACACTTACTGAAGAAGATCAAATATGCCAGCCTTCAATATGGGTTACATCCCAACATCAAGAAAACAAAAATATTCACCAGTGGATCAATAGGCAGCAGCATAATAGATGGAGGAAGGATTGCGGTTGTCAACAATTTCATTTCACTCTGATCCACAATCAACACCCATGGTACCAGCAGTCAAGAGATGAAAAGATGTGTTACATTGGGAAAGTCAACTGTCAAAGACCTCTCCGAATTACTAAAAAGTAAGGATGTCAGTGTAAAGACCAAGGAGAACCTGATCCAAGCCATGATCTTTTTCAGTTGCTTTCTCTGCCTCTGTAAGTTAAATAATAAGTAAGGAAAAACAAAGAAGAACTGATGCTTATATAATGTGGTGTTTGTGAAGAGTATTGAATATACTATGGTCTGCCAAAAGAATAAATCTGTCTTGGAGAAAGTGCAACTAGAAAGGCGAGGTGAGTGAAACTTCATCTCAGGTGCTTTGGACATGTTTAGGAAGGGCCACTCCTTGCAAGAGAAAAGTGGAGGGTCAGAAACAAAGGATGGATTGACTCAGTCACTTTAAGAACGGGCTGGAGTATGTAAGAGATGATGAGGATGGGCAGGTAGGGCAAGAGTCAAATAATTTTGTTTTCATAGGGTCACTGTGAGTCATAGACAACTCAGTGGCACAGAAAAACAACAAGCCATCCATTTGTCTACAAAATATGCAGATGCACAGAGGGTTATTTGAAGACCTGACTGAGCTTTACAACTTTTCATCATCAAAACCACCCCCTTCACCATTTCCATGCTCCATCCCTATGGCAGCACGTTCTTCCATGCTCTGCAGGGAGGCAAAAGTTTCTTTGCACCCTATGCTAAGAGAGAGCCTACATTTGTTTCAAAGCAGCTGAATAATAAGGTAACAGTTCAGTTGCAATAATGAAAATATAAATTAAGGAACCCTGGTAGTGCAATGGTTAAGCTGGTGACTGTTAACGGAAAGGTTGACACTTCAACCCCCACCCAGGACAATCTTGACAATCTGTCTGTTAAAAAGTTCTACTGTGGGAACCTGTAAAGAGTCAGGCTGCTTCTCTGTCCCACGCCCCCATCCACAGGATCCAGGATGACGGACTGTCACAGCCCTAGCCCAGCCAGAAACTCAGCTCATGGCCACTGAGTTGGAAATCAACTCATGATCATCCAGCCAGTTTTCAGAGGCTATAAATTGCCTAGGAGGAGACTGCCCATCTTTCTCCCATGGAGCAGCTGGTGGATTCCGATTGCCTGCCTTTGAGTTGGAAGCACAGCCCCTTAGCCACTGGGCCTCCCGAGCTCCCTGCTAGAGGAGAGAGGCAGACCGATGGGAATCAAATCCTTCTTCCCTTTAAGGACATAGCTTAACACTCATCACTCTGCCCCCATTAATTTTATTGTGCACATTGTATTATGCAATACAGGAACTTAGACACACACACACATACATACACTGGAGGTTAGAAAAGGTAGCCTTTATTTTGGGTATCCAAGTACCCAATCAAAAACTTAATGAGGGCTTTATTACTATGAAATAGAAAAGAGAAGAAGGGATATGGAAGAGGTGCAGGGTAATTCTCTGCTCCAGCAACTTTCTACATTTTGTTTCCTTGGATAAATCATACCAAGAGACAGTCTTATTTTGAATCACCCTGCTAAGAGTTCAATGTTACTAGAAAGACAGATTGAACTTCAGAAAGATGTGGTTATGTTTTTCAAACTTGAATTTGACTGACTTGGCACTTGTTACCAACATCCCAGCATTTTCTCCCCAAAGTCAGTTCAT
>NW_006399751.1:45289301-45307571 GCF_000299155.1 Elephantulus edwardii | reverse complement strand
ACATCATCATTTTCAGGCTGATGTCAGTGCCACTTCCTAGTAATTCATGAGCACAGGAAACATGGTTGGCAGAGCTGGCAGCCTTTGTGGCTGGTAGGCTGTCTCCAGAGAAGCCCCTGCCAGGGGCAGAAGTCACCAGGGGAGCCAGGAACACGGGCACCTTTTCTTGGTGGCGGTTTTGCATAGTCATAGCAAACCATCATGCCAAACCCCTAAGTATTTTTTATTTTGAACCTCTTCACCCTTGAGGCATGAGATGAGGATTAGAGAATTTGTTGTATACTGGGTTTTAGGATTTATGAGTATGAACAAAAGAGAATTCACACTCTGATCCTTATGCAAAAATAAAATTTAAAAAGGCAGACATTCTTTCATTCAGGAGAAACATAAAGGAGTGTTCAAAAAATGTCTGAATAAAGGCCTTCGTAGCTTTCTATGGCATACATGAATATTTATAACATTTAGGACGTAGACTAGGAATGGATTAGAGGATAATATGCTGGCCAACTGCCACTACCCCAGGTTGAATAAAGCATGCTGATAGGCACAGTTGCTACTGTATTAGGAGGTTGGTTCTGTTCCAGACATACCCATATTTAGTTTATTTCTTTATGACTATGATTTTTTTAAGCTAGTCATTTTATGTGGAGTGAGAAGCATGGAGCAAACTTCTATATTCTGAAGACTTAAACAGAAAGTAATTCATTAAGAAAGAGCAATGTAAAAAAAAGAGAGAGCAATGTTCAAGCTTGTTCTATTTTTGTATCATTGATAATCTTATTAGATAATTAGCAAAATTTTTTTAATTGCCAATAGTATTATCACAAGATTCACAGTGAGAACACAGGATTTGCTACCTCAAACAATGGAAAGCACCATCCCCAAGTAAAAATCCAGACACTTAAATCCATCCAATTCCCCTACCTTTTCAAGACAAAGGAAATGAGAGAAAGTATTATTTAGAATGTTTACTTCTTTATATAGGAACTCTGGTGGTCTAGTGGTAAGAAGCTGCACTGCAATCCCAAAGGCACTTGGTTTCAATCCTCCAGCCACTCTGTGATAGAAAGATGGGCTTTCTCCTCCAGTGGGATTTACTGCCTCTGAAAACCTGCTGGAGAGTCAGCTATGGGTCAGATCTGACTCAACACACAACAACATCAACTTCTTTATGGATCTGGATAAATGCAGATCTGTAGGATTTATGAGTCTGGCTAAATGCAGATCTTCCTGAGAACAGGCTTCAAAGCCCCAGATAGGGAGTGTCCAGGAAAGGGGTCCACCAGAGTTCCTAAATAAAGAAGTAAGCATTATAATAATACTTTCTCTCATTTCCTTTGTCTTGAAAAGGTAGGGAAATTGGATGGATTTAAGGAGTAGAATTTCAAAGGTAGTCCTTGGCCTTTAAGAGATTACAAGCAGTTAAAAAGATAAAGAAGTGTGAACACCTGTAATCTGAAAATCAACAAAATATCTAAAAAGCAGTCTATAGTCATGATAAAGTAGATGTCAAAAAGCAAAATGAAAAAAAAGAAAATGAAAAAAAAAAAAGCAAAATGGATTTGTTCCTGAATAAGAGCCTTTGTCTTTGTTCAGTAAAATATATGACTGACATGACAATAAAATGCAAACTAGAAGAAGAGATTCAATGGGAAATAAAACCATGCTGACCACACAGTAAGCACAACATGCTGTCTCAGCTGCGGACTTGTTCCCTGAGCACCTGTCCTGCCTTATCTCACAGTGTGTCCAAGCTGATCACAGCAGCCTGCCTCCTCTCCCTTCCGGCCTCAGGGCTTTGCTCCGGCTATTATTACCTTTGCCTGGAAAGTTCTGTGCCCAGGTCTTGATCTGCCTGGGTCCTCCTTACCATTCCCGTCTCACCTTTGTGCCCTCCTTCGAGTGTTCCTCGTAGCCCCTTTCCTAACATTGTTCCCCACTCACTCACCACACGGTATCTGTTAGACATCCTTGCCTTGATGATTGGTTTCATGATCCAGGATGACCTCCCTTGCCCCTTCACCATCTGCCTCGTTCATTAGAATATAAGGACCCTGCATGAGGACTCTTGTCCCTTTTGCTCCCTGATAGCTCTCCAGCATCCAAAAAAGGTGGTTGATCCTGCGTAGAAAGTACGCAGGAAATACCAATGGAATAAAAAATGCCCAGTTAGAGTCACTGTTCATAAAGTAAGAAAATACACTGAAGGACTCTAATATAAAAGTATTTTCTGTTTTGTTAGACAATTTTTGTTATCCAAGTTATCCCAAGGCATTTTACATAACAGACCTTAAACAAGATACTGTTTGCTTCTCATATGGACTCCTGTTCTAACTTGGATATCCCTCAACATCATTTCCTGGGTGCAGAAGTGGTCACATATCTGTACATGCTGAACAGTCCTTTAAATGCCATGGTACATGACTCCATGTGTGTGCTAGACAACAACATCATGTGTGTTCCATACAGCTCTTAGATGTCATACATCTCTTAGATGTTAAAGATCCATGGGCAGGGGATAGAGCGCAGGGCATCCTCAGAGATGCAGACTGCGAAGGCTGGTTCAGCTCTTGACCCATTTGGTCGCTGGTCTTTGTCATGCCCGCAATTCCCCATGGTTCTTACCACAGATATTATTAATTTTTATGAGTGATAGATCGTAGATTCTGGATATGAAGACCTGAGTGAAACAATTAGGTGTGTTTTTAGACATTCACGCGGGAGCTCTGGTGGCCTAGTGGCAAGAAGCTGTGCTGCAATCCCAAAGGCATGCAATTCCAGGCCACGGATATCACCCCCTATATGGTGTTTGTTTTGGAAGGAGGAGTGGCATCCACTTCCGTAATAGCTTGCCTACGGAAACCCTATGAACCTGGAGAGAGGAAGAAAGGCACCCAAGCATCGAGGACTCTCCTTCATAGGGTCGCTATGAGTCACCTGCAACTCGACGGCACTTAACAACAACAACATGGTGTTTGTTATATGGTGGTGACTTGCGTACCACTTAATTGATGGAAGCTTTGCTACCGCTATTTCAAATAGCAGCAGAACCACCATGATGAAGATATTTCAGTAGTGCTTCTAGGCTAAAACAGACTAAGAAGAAAGTCCTTGGGATCCTTGTTCCCAAAAAAACAGCCAGTGTAAACCTTGTGCATCACAGTAGAATACTGTCCATTATAGTTCTGGAAGATGAGCCCCTGGAGGACACTCAGAATGCACAGCGAGTACAACCACAAACTTGATGGCCCCGGCAGCTGAGAAGATGGTGCCGGACTATCTGCTCTTCATGGAACGGCCACCAGTCCCAGCTAACTCTGCCAATGAACGTCATTCTTGCTGAGCAGGGAATCACTGACAGAGATCCTGTCCCTCTAAGAGAGGGAGCAGAACCAAATCGAGAGGGGCAGTGCAGTACTAAGAAAGAGCAATCTGGGAAACATTAAGAACAAGGATGGTAAAGCTCTCAGGTTGCAATGGGAGAAAGCAACCCACAAAACCACACCTCACTCAAGACTGGCCAAGATAAGCGGTCCGAAGAGAGGCAGAATAGCCCATGAGGACAAAGTGTAGCCCATGAGGACAAAGTGCTGTCTTGGGGAGTTTTCTGTGAACAGGAGATCAAGGGTGTGGAACAGTTCAAGGTGGGGTTGCCTGGAGGGCTTGCCAGTCTGAACTTGACCCTTTGTCTTTACTGAGAGAAGAGCTTGGGTTGGTGACCAGTCAGTACAGAGTTGGCAGAAAAGCAGGAGACAATTCTAAGAGTAGAGTAGGTCATCCATAATAGTCTGGACAGCAGTGAAGGTGTGACTTGGACAGCCCACCCTGGAGGGGGTGCATACCATGGGATTGCAGGTTCCATGGGCCAGTCAGAGCGCAAGATGCCTTTGACATTTCACTTGGCTCCAGAGGCAGTTACCTGATCAGAGATCCAGGGGAATTTGCCTTTGGGCCTCTCACCTGTGCTGGGTTAGAGTCCAGACAGCCATTCACTCCTCCCTCAGGATGGTCTCTTTGTACTGGTCACTGTGCCATTCAGGCTCCAGGAAGGATAGCTGCTTCTGAGTCTTTGTTTTCAACAGTAAACTCATTGTGGTCAAGTTGATGTAGACTCCTGATGGCCCCTGTGTGTTAAAGTAAACCTAGGGTTTTCCTCAGCTGATTTTCTGGAAGTGGATTGTCAGAACTTTCTCTGAGGGTTCTCAGGGTGGGCTCAAACCCCCAGCCAATCTGTTAGCAATGAGCACATTAGCGATTCATGCCACCCAGGCACTCTGTTTTCATGGATAAAGAAAAAGAAATACCTGAGTGTTTCAGATAGAGCCCTTTGCCTGCTGCCTCCTTTGCCCTTTCTGAGGTCCCCTTTGAGTTCATGTTTTAAGGGGAATTAACTCATCACCTGTTGGTTGAAGTCATTTCTAGCCCTGCAGGTCAACAAACTATGGATTTGTTGGGTTTTGCATCCAAGCTCTATCTAAGAACCTATAGTTAGAATCAGCCTCAAGAAAAAAAATGTGTGAAATCTCAACAGGAATCTTGGCATTTCTAACTGTGAGCTGTTTTCTTGGTTAGAATCTTTGCATGCTAAGCCTGATAAGCAGATTCTAGGGTAGCTGTTCTCAACATTGGGGAACATGAGGATCTGTTAAGGGATGGGGAGAATACAAACTGTTCACCATGTACCATCTAAAGGAATGTGAGCTCCTCTCCACCAAGATTTAAGAAGTGGTTGTTGCTCTTTGCTGTTGAGTCAGAACCGACTCGTAACTGACCCTCCAGCCAGTTTTCAGAGGGTGCAAATCGTACTCAAGGAGATTGTCCATCTTTATCCCACAGAGCATCTGATGGATGCAAGCCACTTGCCTTTGGGTTAGCAGCACAGTTCCTTATCACTAGTCCACGAGAGCTTCCCAACAAGTCAGATACTAAAGGGAGTGCATCAGGCCATCTGGCAGTGTTTCTGGTTGCCATCCAGTCACTTCTGAAGCATGTTCATCCCACGTGTACAGGTTAGAAGCATTTCCAAAGCTGTGTCCTTTCAGAAGCAGACCTCCCAGTCTGTTTCTGATGCACCTCTGCATGAGTTTGAACCACCAAACTTTATCTAGTAGTTGAGTGCTTCACTGGCCGCTCCACCCTGGAACTCAGGTATGCCGAGATGGGCCAAGAGATGAAAAGCCCTGCTTTGAAATAACCTGTGTTTTCCCACTGGTGTGGCGTTACCAGAACGCCACCCAGCCAGCTCCAGGCAGGCCAACCTGCTCTGGCAGGACCGGATTGTCCAGGGTGTAGGTCATGGCGTCATCCCTGCCTTGGCAGTTGGATAATGAAGCCTGCGTGTGTCTTTAACCTAAGTCTTTTGCCAACCTTAATTCAGAGCACCAATGAACAAGCAATGGGTAAAATTATTTTGCCTACAAGCAAAAACAATGTGAGAATAGAGCTTGTGGAAGGATAAGCAGATGCTAACCAAATAGAGTTTAGTGGAGATTAATGTAAATCTGTCCACTTGGACCCAAGGAACCAACTGCACATCTCCAGAGCCGGGAGAATGTATCCAAAGAGCAATGTAGTGAAATGCTGTTAGCCAGTTGACATCAAGTTGATTCCAACTTCTAGAGACCACATGTGTGTCAGAATAGAACTGTGCTCCAAAGGCCTTTCCAGGGAATATTATCCCAAAGTAAAGCCTCTTTATTCCTAGGGACCACAGGTAGGACCCAAATCACCACTACTTAAACTGCACTACCCAGTGATTCCTCACTAAAGCAACAGACATCAACAATTAGAGCCTTTCTTTTGTTTGGACTTGTACAAAACTGGCTAGGTCAGGAAGGAAAATGGTGACTTCTCTGCCCTCTGGGACTTGCTTCGTTGAAGACATCACATTAGAGACTGCCCAGAAGAAAATGGAAGTTGTATTATGATGAATTGTTGGACAAATTGACAATGTTTAGGCTGAACAAGAAAAGCCTTGGAGTGCCATGAGGTTGTATTCGAGTATTTGAAGAATTATCCTGTTATAAAGAAAGTAAACCTATTAGTTGTTGTGATGCTGAACCTTGTACCATTGGGGTATCAAATACCAGAATGGTTTCCCAATGTGGACAGTGTTTGGTGGAGCTCCCAGTTATAAAACAGGTTTGGAAGCAGGAGTGGTGTCCACTTCCTAAACCACATGCCTCTGGAAACTCTAGGAACTTGCAGAAAAGGCGACAGTTATGCAAAGGCATTAGGTCTTTTGTTCATAAAGTCACTATGAGTCACGCTTGACTAGACGGCAATCAGCAACAAAAACAACAACAAACCTCTTGGTTGTGGTTCCAAAGCCCAGAATCAGGATTGGTGATTGAAAAAACAAGGAAAAACTATTTTGACCAAAAAAAAGGTCTTAATAGTAAACAAAGATCTAAAAAGAAGACTATCCTTGGAGGTAATGAGTTCCTCATTGCTGGGAGCATTTAAACAGTATCTATTTTTGATAAATAGATTGTAGCAGTCATTGTGGATAAAAGAGATAACTTCTAAAGGCACTTGCTGTGTCCTGGGAAAGTATCTTCTAGAAGAGTGTAGTTCTTAGTAGAATGTTAAGTATTTCCATGTGTCAATAAGTACAGAACTGGCTGGAATTAAAATATAGTTTGTCCATTCTTTGACATTTTGAAAGCATTCTGTAACGATGTATTGAACAAAAATGCCAGAAGGGTTCACACACTATTTCTGAGGATTTATACCATTTCCACATTATTGTGCAGCCCTCACAAAGGAAAAGAATGGACTTCATCGTGAAGCCAGATTTGGATTTTGAAGTTATAACTGAAGTTATCTTTGAGTACAATTAAAAAAGATACCTCAAAATTAAAACCATTGTTAAAATTAATCAAAGATTTAGAAAGGTAGAATGAACTCCAGAGCTGAAAATTACTGATTTAAACAATTGTTCTCACATTTTAAACCACATAATGAGTGAAAAATTATGAAGCCTTAGAGTATAGCTGTAAAGAGTAGTCTAAAACCCAAGTCAGAATGAAATGTTTAAGCTTTCAAAACTAAAAAGCAGAACAATTACTCCCTACAAAATGGTATAGGAAGAGGTTTCTGACCCCTGTTAATTGTTTTATTATTCTGCAGAGGGGCACACTGGCAGCACTTCCCAGGGTTTACAGTAATTACACTCCATTCAATATCTGAAGAATTACAATAATTCTGCATGGAATATACTTGTGCCCTTCGGATGTGGAGCCTTTAGAGAAGTTGGACTTTTTTTTTTCTTAAAAAAAAAAAAAAGCTTAAAGTAAATTAGCAGGGAAATGATCATTGCTGCTATTTATTTCAGGGCTCCATATATCAGAGGCTAATTATACATTGTATGCTACATTTTCTTGGAGGTATTTGTAATATATTTCTCAAGCTGATCAACAGACATGCTGCTTTTTCCGTGTCCTTTATGAAAGAAAGTTTGACTTTTCCGATTGTCTCTTTGTATATGTGAAATCAGTCCATGCAGACACATGTCACTTGTCACTCATCAGAAAGCTCAGTAGCTGGTATCCTGTGAGGTACCATCAATGTCTGCATATTTACAGACTGTGACTCTTCTCTGAATTCTTTTACAACCAAATGGGGTCTTTTGTTTTCGACTACATCGGTTTCTAGAAATCATTTTCAATACTTTGACAGCAAGTATATCACTGCTCAGAGATTGTGGAAGCTTTTTCTTACCAACTTCAACTCAAGTGTCAAAAGAAACCCAACATCTTGTCAATTTCAGCTCATGGCTACTGTGTAGGACAGGGTTAAACTGCCCCCTAGGAGTGGAATCACTCCCAAGCTGTTGTCTTTTCAGAAGCTGGCTGCCACATCCTTCTCCACCAGTCACCAAGTAGATTTGAACTGCTGACCTTTCACTTAACAGCTGAGCACTTAACCACTATGCCACCAGCCCTAGAGCCTGAACTACACGATATTCAGGGTCAGAGGGTGCCAGCTGAGGTTGAACACCATGGACAAGAAATGCATATCTAGCTAAGGAATAAAGAGTCTTGTGGCCTAGTGGTAATGAGTGGCACTGCCAACCCAAAGGCATGTGGTTCAAGTCCACATGCTGCTCCTGGGAGAAAGTCTCTCGTGCACTTTACTGCCTCTGAGAACACACTGGAGGGTCAGCTAGCAGTAGCACCGAGCAACAGAAAAGTAAGGAATGGGATTTCATTCTCATCCCTGTTTCCCCTCACCTCTTGGCATTTACATTTCCTTCCATTTCCCCCTTCTCTTTTTTTCTGTTCTTAGTTAAGCAGACAGAAACGTGAAACTTTCCCTTTTAAGTCTTTACTGCATCTAGACTGTACAATGAAATAGAGAAAACAAATGACAAAATTAATAAAGGCTCAAAAAACTATGATCCATCAAAATGATGTAAAGAAACTCACTAAAAACCATGTGAAAAATAGCCTAGGGACATGATGACAGTGAAACGTTTACATTTTTTACTCAAAAATCTACGTGCAAATATGACCTCAATTTTTTAAAAAAAGTATTTCTAGTGTATTTAAGAGATTAGAAAGAAATATGCCAAAAGGCTATTGTGGTTCCCTAATGAAATGTTATTAGAAATGATTTATACTTTCCTCTCAACACTTTCTAAAATGTGTGTGAGTTACCAGTGTAGTGAGAAAAAAAAAAAAAGAAGGAAATTAGTATTAACATTAAAACGCATCCACAGTTGCTGGAAAGGTAGGTAGTGCAGTAATGCACAGTGTGGGGCAAGGAATTAGGGAAGATCCGGTGTGCTCTGCAAAAGACGGCAATAGTGGGCATAGATCAATGTGATTAACTTTATAAGACATAATGTATGGGAATGATCATATGAAATACAATGTGAATGAAGGAATGTGTGAAAGAATGTATGTGAGTAAAAAACACTGTTCATTAAAAGTGAAAGGTAAAAGACTAAACAAGCTGTCATTTTCCTATTTGTCATCATTTGATTTTTATATTAACCTGTAATCATGTTGATGATGTTTAGAAATCTTAAATAAACCTTCAATACCATAAAAAATGTATAGGTAAATTTTTAAAACTATGATTTTTCAGTTTAACAGAGACTCTTTTCTTGGGTACTAATTACTTAACCATGAGGAACATGACAAGCTAACCAACCCTTCTCCAAATTGAGGGAAGTTACATATTCATTGTGAAGCCAAGAAAGGATGATGAGGTCTAACCCTGGGCAGGATGTTGGTTTCAGAAACTGTACACTCCTTCCAACGAACAAACCACTGGACTTGGCTCCTACCATTATAGTGTGTTCCACCTGAAAACTGCCTTTATGGCTGTGGAGACCTCTTTAACATCATTAAACAGGTCCTACAGGACCCAGGTGTCTTCAGAGATTAACCATACCAGCATGTGTTGCTTCTCATGGTACCACATATTGCTGTAATAAATAAGTCCGTTTTCCTTTCTGGATTGTACATCAAGCTTATTTGCATTTCTGTCTTTCTGTTTTCTTTCTTCTTTTTAGCGTATGATTGCAAATACTGCCAGAACAGTGAGATACTGCAGAAGCCAGCCCTTCAGTAAGTTAAATGCCGCCACATGCTGCAATGTAGAGCGTGGTGATTAAGCCCTTTTTAATGAGGCCACTGAGAACCTCTGCAAGTCGGGAGGAAATGGGATTGTGTCAGAGATACTGTAGACCGTGAATTCCACAGAATAAGGGCCTTTGGTTTGAGGATTTTGTTGTTAAAAAACTAAAAATAAATAAATAAATAATAATTTCCACTTTAATAAAGTTATAAATTAGCTATAGGATTTAGAAATGGATGGTAGAGGAATTATTTGTTCTTTCCAGTGCTGTTAGAGACAACTCAGACGTGACCACCGGCAAATCCTGCTTCAAACCAGCCCCTTTGTGACTCATTGCTTGATGTTGAGAAACTGACATCAACTCTGGATGACTCAGTCCTGTCGTTTTTGAACTGAGGAAGAGGCTCTTTATTGGCTCTCAGGGTGTTGAGGGAACTGCATTCATGCTCACGGCACGTTTATAAAATGCCCCCTAGCAGGAATTCATATTCTGTTTTCTGGTTACTCCCCAGTATCACAATAAATTATATAGCAGAATGTATTCATCTAAAAATACTAGTCCTGATAGCCTTTTGGTCTTGGTGTCAGTGGCACCAGTATTAAACAAAAGCTGGTATCTGCTGTGGCCTAAAAGTTTGAGTGGGTGGAGAAGGTGGAATAGTGGCTCCCGTAAGCTGGGCTGGGAGGGAGGAGGTAAGCCCTTCAAAGTTTTTTTATTAAACTCACTGTATGAGTCACTTGAAGAAATGTAGTTCATTAACTCAGCATAGTAATTTGACATGAACATGTCTGGGAGGCTACTGGCACCATCCCCTCCAATAAATCCCAAGTTTAAGACTAAGAAGTTCGCATTTTATTAAACAGAGACCTGTTTGCTCTTCCTGACATAGGACTGGCCCAGAGCCAGAGTTTGCTGATACAGACCATCAGAACTCCTAAATGTTCATTTTTAATGCACTTTGGAGAGAGAGAAAAAAATAATCTTCACTTGGGGAGGAAAGAAAATTTAAAAAAATGTATCCACATTACTGTGCTTTCCCTTCATTCCAAAATAAGAATCGTCTTGCATCTCATTCATTGCTCCTATATGAACTCTGCCACAATTAACATCTCATATTCTTCTGTATGTATGAAGACATGGTCATAAAGCCATTATACAAGAGGACATAAGAATATATACATGATATTTGTCTACAACAAAGGTTTAAAATCTAGAATCCATGGTCCTTTGTAGAGGTTCAGGAATATCTAAAATTATATGCAAAATTGGTTGTGCCTAGGAGGCTTTGTCACCTTTAGAAGGTTCCCAGTGACGTCTGTGAGCCAAAGAATAGCCAATAAAATCAACTTTGTTCGGTAAACCTCTTTGGGACTAAATCCCAATTTTCCACATCTTCTTCTGATGGGGGGTGGGGGTTGGAAATATTTTCCAAGTCTCAACTGCATTTGTTGAAGTTACAAGTAACTGCTGGTAAACAACAGCTGCTCGGCTCTGCAGTCAACAGTCTATAGATAAAACTATAGGAATAGATTCATAAACATTGTGGGACTATGTACAATGTAATTACAGTATATTGTACATGTAGAGTAAGTACACTGCCAGTGGGAGTGAGGAAATGAAACACACTGTGTTCTTCAGTGTGGCATTATTTATATGTGATAATTATACTGATGAGTTTCTTCTTACAGCAAGGGGAGGCCTTTGTGTCTCCCCACCCTGCTTTTCTGTGCTCAGATCTGCAACCCTCCCCTTCACCCCTAAGCAGATGGAATTGGAATTGTCTTTGGGAGTGGGGTATGGGTCTGAGAAGAGCTGATGGACTATAGCAAGCAGCGTGCTATATTGGACAGCACTGGCCTAGAGTCTAGGCTGCCTTGGCCACTCCTAGTATCCTAAAAGCACATGCCCCACAGGGACAATCATGGGACAGGGTAGGCCACAGGTCCACAGCAGGTTCTGCAGGGTTGAAGCAATAGCAACTGGTTGGTTTTGTGTTGTTGTGTTTTTTTTTAAAAAAAAAAATAATATTTTTTCCCCTTTCATTTCAAAATAGTGCCACCATTTAAATACAAGGCTGCTTCCTAGGGAAGAAATCTAGATTTCCAGTCCCTCTTGAAAAGCAGGGGAATCTGGAAGCTCTGGGCACAGTTGCCCTGTGGAGCAGCAACATGCAGAGCCTGAGAAATCACTGCCAGAGGAACCTGTGTTTCCAGCTCCCTGGTGCTGAACTTGACCTGTCTATTCCCTGTGCAGGGCTGTCTGGAGTCGACTGTTCTTTGAGCCCTGATTTTAGGAATATCAATCAGCCTATCTTAGAGCTTCAGGCTGCTGGTGATTCATAGGAGAACTCTCAAGTCTCGTGTAGAAGACTAGCTGGTACCGCGTGTGCAGCCAGCACCCGTCGTCCATCCCTGGAGGAGTGGATGTTGCAAAGGTGCTGGACAAGGTTCAGTGGAGCTTACAGACTAAGACTAGGAAGAAATGCCTGAAGATCTACTTCTACAAATCAGTCTGTGAAAACCCAATGGATCACAGTGGTCCAGGCATGGGAATGGTTCAGGGCAGTGCAGCGCATAAGGTCACTTATCCATTCGGATAGTGGTCACTATTGTGGATAAGGTCACCACCAGTCCATCAGGGGCAGACTGGATAGATGGTCTTGAACTGTAACAGCAGGAGCTTCCATTGCCTGCCTGCCTGCCTGCCTGCCTGCCTGGAATGTGAATCAGAACACAGTGACAACTACATTGTTAGAACAAGAGAATCAAAGGTCTAGTGGAAATCATCCTGTTGTTGTTGTTACATGCCATTGAGTACAGTCCATAGTGACCCTAGGAACAATGGATCTGAACCCTGCCCTATCCTGTGCCATCCTCATCATCACCTGTTGCTGCAGTCACTGTGTCATCTTATCTGGTTGAGAGTCTTCCTCTCTTTTGCTGACCTTTCCAAGCAATTGCCTCTCCCAACAGCAGGCCCAAAGTGTATGAGATGCTTTGCCATCCTGACCTCCAAGAGGCACTCTGGCCACTCTTCCTTCAAGACCTATCTGTTCTTTTGGCAGTCCATGGGATATTCAGTGCTGTTCTGTAACACCATGACCCAAAGACATCAGTTCTTCTTTTGTCCATATTCATTGCCCAGCTCTCATTAGTTGGAGTTTTTTCCCTGAATCTGCACAGTCTCCAAGCATATAAAAGGTATAGTTCCTTTGTGAGCAGACAGATCTTTGGCTCATGAACCCAGTCAGGGCAGGCTCTGAATGAAAAGCTGAAGAGAAGACAGCAGCATCTACTGTAGATTGTATACAAATAAAGAGGAGAGTCGGGGGCTTAGAGACATACTGGCTAGCTCCGATTTGGCCCAGGTGTTAAGCACTTTTGACAAAGCAAATTAAAACTGTGCCTTTCAATGTAACTCCTCGTCTGGATCAGGGAGGCATGCTTTGTGAGACACAGAGGTAGGCTAGAAATAGAAAACAATAATGGTCTTATGCAGTATTTGTCCTCATTATGAGTTCACTTAGCATAATGCTCTCCAGTCTCTTCCACGTTATGTAATATTTGGTCACACAATTTGGCGGGTGCAGGGAGAGGGTAAAGGAAATGGGAAAGATCTGATGGGGACCTGAAAAGATGGGGTAATGATGGGCATAATCCAATGGTGATTAATTTTATAAAATACAATGTATAGGAATAATTGTATGAAACATAATGTCAATGAAGGAAAGTGGGGGGGGAAATTTGCATAATAAAAAATACACAATTTTCACCTATAGCCAGGCACATTCAGGCTTATAGCAGGGTTGTTGATTTAGGGTTTGTTTTGGTGGTTTTTTTTTTTTTTTTAATGCTTTTTTAAAAATAATGTGCAATGCAAAGGAAAATGATCAAAAGAGGTTCCAGGGAAGAAGAGAAAATTGGAGGAGATGGAAGGGAGGCAAGAATCAACTGGAACCATTTCAATCAATGGAAAATGCAGTATGTAGGGGAGGCTTGATGGAATCTAGGAGTCTAAAAGAAATGTAATAAATAGTTCGATAAAAGAAAGCTGTAATTTAAGTGCACATATTATGCAATGCTAATACTGCTCTTTTTTCTCTTTCAACAGATCCTGATGCTGCTCAAGCTAATAAGAACCATCAGGATGTCCGGAGTTACGTACGGCAATTAAATGTGATTGACAACCAGAGAACTCTATCACAGATGTCACACAGATTAGAGCCTCGTCGGCCGTAATTTAAAGTGCCCAGAACAATGGTTTGTCTCCAGTCCACAATCTGTTAAAAATGCCATTTATGCCACTCCTGACTATATTGCCACTGAAGAATTCTACAAAACAAGCAAAAACATATCCTGAGACATTGCGGGGCTGCATTCCTCTTACCAGCCACATGGCAAGAGAGGGAATCCCTTGACTTGCATACAGCTTGCACACACTAGTTTAGGAATCCCAGTCTGTTGTCACTCTTATTTCCTTTCTAATTGTGCCATCTTCTTTACTGAAACATTAAAAAAAATATGGCCCAGGCTAAGAGTTTGGTGGTAATACCACTGTCAAGAAAAGAAGCAACCCCTGATGTTATTTTCTAAGAGTATGTACAGGCTAAGATGTTCTACAAATGGAATGGATTGGAATACATTAGTGGTGATACAGTTGTATCATTTTTGATTCCAGATTTGAAGTGTGAGATTTTTTTTTAAAGTTGTCCAGGAATTCATACTAATCTAAATGATATATTGTATTCTTCCCATCTTCATAGTTACCTCTAAAGAAATAAAATGGGACCATATTACTTATACAGCATCATGGCTATTTATGTAAATTAGGGAGGACTGGTGTGTAATTTATGAATGATGAACAGAGTAATATTTATGTTTACAATGTAACTTTTTAAAATTTACAAATCAGGATTACATACATAAGAATTTCAGTAAGAAACTCCAAGGTCCTTAAAAATTGCCAGTATTCAGATGTGAAAAATAATATTTCAAAGAGCACAATATATACAAAACATCTTTTTCAAAATTAAAATATTTTCCTGGGCATTAAAAGTCTTTATTATTGGCTACAAATTATTGTTACTGATGGGGGGAAAGCATATTTTCTGGACTTCAATATTATTAAAAATATCTTAATTTTCAGCAATTGTTTTGCACTTTCAAGTAGACTGTAAATAGTTCATTCAATCAATGGTATAGAGTTATTTATTTGCTATATAATAGATATTGTGCCAAATACTGTTATTTATTTTATTTAGAATATAATTTTGGAGTACATTTTTTTCCTGTTTTCTTAATTAGGCTACATTTAATGTGTAGGAATTGTATGTATGTATATCTTCTGTAAATAACATCTAGTACCTACATTAAATATAATTGTTGACAAGAAATGTTTGTGGTGGTCTCAATTTCTATAATATCAGAAAAATTATATGAGGCACTGGATTGCTTTTTTTTTTTTACATACCATAAGAGTTACTTTTCCAGTTATACAGTTGAGTTGTTTTTCGCATACTCACAAGGTCATGCAGCTATCACCACTATCCAATTCCAGGTGTCCTTTTTATCACTCTTAAAGAAACTCCACATTAGTAGACATTCCTTATTTCCTCCACCCTCAGCACCTGGTAACCATTAACCTACTTTCTTTCTTTATAGACTAATGTTTCTGGATATATGTTTTCAATTAAATCATACAATATATTAACATCTTTCACTTAGCATTTCTCAAAGTTCATAATTTTGTAGTACACACAGCGTGGTTCCTTTTTATGGCTGAGTAATATTCCATTGTGTGGAAATACATTCTGCTTGTCTATTCCATAATTGGACAACTGGGTTGTTTCCACTTTTTTACTATTATGGATAATATGCAGTTAAGGGAGCCCCGGCGGCCTAATGGCAAGAAGCTTCACTGCAATCTCGAAGTGGAGTTCGAATCCACCAGCTGCTTTGTGAAAGAAAGATGGACAGTCTCCTCCTGTGCAGCCTGAACTGCCTCTGAAAACCTGCCAGCAGGTTGGTTCTGACCCTGCAGTACACAACAACTGCCATTATGGGGCATTGTATTTTACACTGCCTCCTATGAACCTCTTGCTACTTCTCCATGGATACTTATCTAAGCAATTTGGTAACTATTTGGAGAAATTTCTAAAATTCTTTAAATTCCAGACATGTTTCTATTTGTTAACAAGTCAGCATTTTCCAAGTGTGTTCCAGAAGATACTAATCTCCGAAGTTCAAAAGTAATATTCCCAAAACAAAACACAATTGCAAAACAAGAAATGAAAACCAGGGTGTTAGGTTCAACTTGTAGAAATCACTGTTTAATATGCCTCACTCAAATGATTCCTGGTGTTTCTGAATCTATTCAAGGGCTCTGAGAAATCCTGGAGTAATCCCTTCAAAGAACGCTCCTCGAATTCAAGCCCACATGGAGAAGTGGGAATGCAGGCAACTATCTTTGTGTTTATTTACATACTATTTCAAGGCCTTCAGAAGCAGGAGTATTATTCCATTTTTTGTTTTGTTTTGTTTTGTTTTGCTTCCCACTTAGACTCAGGTACAATGTCTAGGCTAAAATAAAATAGTAGCTAATAAAAATGTTTATTGAATAAATTTACTTGCAGTCATTATTGCTGAACATCATTATCCCCTAGACTTCAAAATCAGCTGTGAAGTTTTCATCATGATATCTATTTTCCTTTTCTTGATAATTAAAAAGGCAATAAAGCTCTTAGTCCATTCTTTGGGCATCCTATTCTATCTAAATAATTGCTTGTTTATTCCTACATTACTATAAAGCCAGTATCCTTTATGACAGACAGCTCCTTTTCCTCAACACTGAATGACATTTTATGACCTTATTTTAATTTCATTTCAATATTATTCAGTATGAGTATGTATTCTTTCATGTGTATTCTTTTTGGTCTTCCAAATGAGAACAGCTCTTGCTGAACTTAATAAAGGTTAGAGATTTTAATTATGTCTGGCCTCCTGAAAATGTGTTAGACTCCATTATTCAAGGTGGTGATGGTGAAGTATAAGAATTCACACTCTTAAAAATATATAGAAGACTAGCAACCTATCCTGAGGCAGGAGATGCAGTTAGTATTTTAAAACTTGCAAATAAGCCAAAAGAAAATGAGATGCCTACAGGGTCACAAGACGGATAATGAGGTTTGCTGGAAGATGTAAAAGAGAAGAAAGAATCTTTTTACCAAAAGATCCTGTAGAAAATTATACATTTAAGTGGTTAACATACCTGAGTCGCAAGGTCACTGGCACAGTGTACGGTAGCTAAGCTATTCAAGCAATTGTCTAATACCATGCAGCTTAAATAGACTTCTCTTGAATTCAGTGACATTTCCTTTTAAGATATGAATGCAGATCAATGACTAACAGTGTGAGAAAATTAAAAGAAGTATCATTCTACTTTCAAATTGTGCTTACAGTTTTTTTTTAAACCAGCATAGAATATGCAACATAGCAATAAATGAACCCTTACTTTGAATAGCTTTCCTTCAGCTGTCATCTCGTGCTTCTGAATAATCATAATTTGCTCTATTTGTCCTTTATGAGAGAAGAGTGTGGTGTTAGGTGTGCAGGTCACAGCATCCCCAGAGAAGAACTTTGAACTTAATTAGGTATTGTTAATTGTCTATTCATCTACTCATTCATCGACAAATAATGATTGAGGTGCATGCTAAGAGCCAGGCATTCCAGGGGCTCAGGATTCAATGCTGAGGAAAACTAGACAAGGACCCTGTTCTAACAAGCTTATCATCTGATGAAAGAGACAGAAGATTAATCAAATTAGGACAAAAATATAAACATGATTCAAATGAAGGCTATGACATTATGAGAGTATGTAACAAGAGGCGTTGGCTTGATCCAAGGTGAGGAAATGTTTCTGCTGGAAATGACAGTTGACCTGAGCTCTGAAGGATGCAAGTGCTGGCTAAGCAGAGAGAAGAGGACAATATGTTCTAAGTAGGGAGAAAAGTTGGCACTCCAAAGGGCAGAAATCTCCCTGTGATGGGTAAGAATGGTACAAGACGTGCTGGAGAGGGAACAAGGGCTCGGAGCACGCGTAGACTTGCACAACTTTTTCAAAAGTTTTCTTTTTAACCTTGAAGCATTGGCAGTTCAGTGTTACAATTCTTGATTCCCATGAAAATGATCCAGGCTCCATTCTCAGGACCTCAGGTGCGACTAGCACCCATCTCTCTGTTACAATCTACGTGTTGTGCCAAGGTTGAACACATTTCAGTAGTGTTCCTGCACTAAAACCAGGAAGAAAGAACTGAAAATCAGCCCATGAAAACTATACACAACAGTCCAGTGTACAAGTGATCACAGAGATTGCCCAAAACAAGGAAACGGTTCATTGTGCATGGTGTTACCATGAGTTATGGCCCACTCCACAGTAGATAGGGAGCTCTGTTGGCTTAGTGGTAAGGAATTGTGCTGCCAATGCAAAGGTATGGGGTTCAAATCCACCAGCTGCTCCATGGGATGGACAGTCCCTTCCCAAGCAATTTACTGCCCCTAAACACCTGCTGTAGTCAAAACAACTATGAGATACCATCTCACCCCAGTTATAATTGCAGAATTTAACAGAACAGCAAGCAACAAATGCTGGTGAGTTTGTGGAGAAACCAGAACCCTTATTCACTG
>NW_006399751.1:45286104-45288741 GCF_000299155.1 Elephantulus edwardii | reverse complement strand
AATTTAAGAAAAAAAATAAACCAAAGGCTTTATTTGGCCTACAGACTGTAGTTTTCTCTCACCAATTCACACAATAGAAGAAAATTAAAATTAAGTAGCAGCTTTCTTTTTAGTTCAAATTCTGTATGCTTTGCCAGTGTATAACTTGTGAACAATAAACAGTATCTACTTCTACACCAAAAAAAAAAAACCCCAAAAACCAAAAAACCTGTAGGACCAGGTAGGGGGTGGTTCCAACTCATGGTAACCAACAATCACCACCTCAGTAGATTAGAAGAAGAATTTTCAACCCAAGAGCAGTGGAGAAACACTGAAATGCTTGAGAGACTAATTGGACTTGTACTTCTAAAATTAACTTTTAGAAGGCAGGGGCACAACTTGTATGTTTTATAATGCTGTTTACCACATAATCAGTGTCTTCTCTTATTTCCTTAAATGAGCCGCTTGAGTATACAAGTTCAACCATGGATTATTTAATATAATAACAAAAGTCTAAATGTCTAAATCGTGCATGTGAAGTAAAAAAAAAAATGGCATCTCATAGAATTTTCTACAAAAAATCTTTTGTTCATTTAAGGACTTTACCAAAAAAGTTTGAAAAGACAAACTACCAAATGTTCATTTAAATGACCATCAAACACTTGAAAATCTTCTCATGATCATTACCTATCACAGAGACGTAAATCAAAACTGCAGTAAGACGTCATCTTATTTCCAGCCTGACTCCACCAGCTGCTCCACAGGAGAAAGATTGACAGCCTCCTTCTATGCAATTTACAGCTTCTGAAACTCTCTGGACTCAGCTGTGAGTCAGTTCCTACTTGATGGCATGTAACATTTAATGGCTAATATTAAAAAAAAATGCAAAACAAAAATGTTGACAAAGATGTGGGGAAACTGGAACTTTACCTATTGCTGGTGGGAATGCAATATTGGATAGCTGTTGTTAAAAATAGCACGGTAGTTTCTAGAAAACCTAAAATAGAAGTACCTCTGACTTAGCACTCTGGAAAGCAGACTCAGACACTTGTATGTCAGTTCTCATTGCAGAGACTCCATAACAGTCAAAATACGAAAAAGCCTGAATGCCTCTTGCCATATGAATGGATAAAAAAAAAAAAAGGTAGTACATATGTATAATGGAATACTCAGCCAGCAGCAGAAATGAAGACTTGATACTTGCTACAGAGTGGAAGCAGCTGAAAGACATTACGCTGAGTGAACTAAGAATCACAATACGTGGCACAGCAGGAGGGAAAGCAGTGACTCGGGCGTCCAAGGCTGCGTGTGTGCCTGTCCAAACATGGCTCAAGGATGGGAAGTCTCAATCTGTCACTGTGCCCTCCACCAAGCTGTGTCTACTCACCAGGCAATCACGGCAACACAGCCTAAGAATCTTGGCCAATCATTGCTTCCCTCTTTATATATAAGGCTACTATTGCCTAAAGTCTAATGTTGCAGAGGGGGTGAGAATGTGACTCATTTCCAAAGAATAAGGGTGTGGAAATAGGAAAAGCTCTGTCTTGGACTACTTTGCATATATTTGTTAGATGTTTAAAGGTACTGCTAGAGGAAACCACTGTATTTGTTCCTACGGTAATTTAAATGTTGAAAGACTGAGGGGAAAGTGAAATGAGAGTCCTTGGGTGATGACACAGTTAACATATTGTTTCTAACAGAAAGATTGGAGGTTTCTGTTTCACATAGAAGTGCCTCTAATGAAAGACTTGCTGCTCTTCAGAAAACTCAGCCATTAAAAACCCAATGGGACACAGTTTTACTGTGGCACACATGAGGTCCCCATGAATCAGAGCTGAGGTGACAGTAACCGGTTTTATACAGGAAGGAGAGCACAAGGCACTCTGTGCCTGCTGAAGCCTGTGGGGCTTGGAGAGACACTAAGGTCAGGACACGGAAGGCTTGGGTGGTGCAGCAATAGTTTCCTTTTCTCAGCATTGCTCAGAGGGATCAGTCTTCCTCAGAAGAGTGAACTTCTAAAGTTAGGAAACAAGCACAAAAGGAAAGGTGAAACAAATGTTGACACAAAATTGTTCAAGTTTTCACAGCACTTGAGACTTAAAAAAGGACTAGGAGACCCTCTTCGCATCTGTATTTACTCCCTTAGCTTGAGACAGATGGAAAGAGACCCCAGGGTAACAACTTCAAGGACCTGCCAGGGACAGAGGAGGCATTAGTATTCATTATTTGAGGCAGCAGCCCTGTTATTTTAGGCAACAGAAATAAACTAATGGTTCAGTCTCCCCAGACTATTTGCTCAGGGCTCACAGGTGAAGAGAGGGTTTGGGGCAGGGCAGGGGAGAAAGAGAAGGTTCTACACCAGCCAGGTTAAAACAGCCAGAAATGCACAATCTGAAGAGGATAAAATTGATGAATGGGACCTTCTAAAGATTAAATCCCTGTGTGCATCAAAAACATTTTCCAACAGGGTGAAAAGAAAACCTACCAAACAGGAACAAACATTTGACAATACCATCTCAGACAGAGAATCTCATGATGAAAGTTTGTAGAATACTCCCTGGAAATCCACAGAAAAAGTCTGATAACCCAATTACAAAATAGGCAAAAGACATGGAAAGAATTTTCACAGAGGAAGATATTCAAATGGCCAACAGACAC
>NW_006399751.1:45262646-45285534 GCF_000299155.1 Elephantulus edwardii | reverse complement strand
AAGGATGGCAGGGGATGGGGTATTAATCACAGGGTTGCAAAATTTGATGGGAGGGGTAAAGGAAATAGGAAGGAAATTGTTTTACTGTGAAAAACAATGTATTCAAACTTTAAATAAAACAGTATAAAATGAAAAATAAATTAAAAATGGTTTTTTAAAAAAGAAGGGATAAGTGATTTAATGAGATAAAATGTATCAGAAAGTGTATCTTTTAATATATAACAAGTTGTCCCAAAATTTAATGACATAAAACTAAGCCCATTTTTTTCGTTTATGAAGTTATAAATAGGGCAGCTTTGGCAATTGGCCAAGATTGGGTGGAGATGGGTGGTCTTCTCATTAATCTATGGTCTAGGATGGCTTTTGCTGTTCATCTCTGCTCCATTCATCTTTCATCCTCTGAATGATAGTTGAGCTTATTTATGTGTTGACTTAAAAGGGCTCCAGGGGGACAAACAAGAATTCTTGAGGTTTAATCCTAGAACTATTGCACTCCTGCAGCATCTTCTTGGCCAGTGTGGGTCAAGGGACCAATATACATGTAAAGAGTAGAGAAATGATTCTATCTTTTGAGGTGAGTAGTTGCCAAATAATATTGCTAAGTTTGTGAACACAAGAATAATTTATCTTTGTGGATAGTCTGCTATCATGTAGGTACCATATAATGTTGTTACGTGCCACTGAGTTGCCCTTGACTCATAGTGATCGCAGGTAAAATTGCTCTGAACCATCCCCCATACTGAGCCAGTCTCACTGACTCCGATACACCTAATCCCATTGCCCCAGTTACTATGTCAATCTATCTCACCCAGGGTCTTCCTCTCCTGTGCTGTCTCTCTACTCTTCCAAGCATGATGTCCTTTTCCAAAGATTGGTCTCTCTTGGCCATGTGCCCAAAGTATGTGAGCTAGAGCTTCAGATTCCTGGCCTCCAAAGAGAAACTTGGTTTTACTCTCTCCAAGGTAGACCTATTTGTTCTCCTGATGGTCGATGACATGTTCAATGCTCTTCAGTACCACAATTCAAAGGCATCAATTCTTCTATCATCCTTATTCATTGTCCATCTCTCTGATGCATAGCAAGTAATTGCTAAGACCAAGGCCTGGATCAAGTGCACCTTAATCTCTAGACTTAGACTGACATCATTGCTTTTTAGAACTTTGGAGAGGTCCATGACAGCAGACTTTCCCAATGCAATTCGTCTTTTGACTTCCTGACTGCTGGTGCCAAGAGTGTTGATTATGGAGCCCAGAAAACTGAAATTATTAACAACCTCAATCTCTTCTCTATCCATCATAGTGGTGCCAGTTGGCCCAGTGTTAAGAATCTTTGTTTTCTTGATGTTGAGCTTCAATTCATATTGAAGACTACAGCCCTTGACCATCTGTAGCAAATGCTTTAGGTACTCCTCAGTTTTGGCAAGCAAGGTTGTATCATCTTCATAATGCGGGTTGTTTGAGAAGTCTTCCTCCAGTTCTGATGCCACATTCCTCCTCATACAGTCCAGTCTCCTGAATGATCTGTTCCACCTACAAAGTGAAAAGATGTGGAGATAAGACACATCCCTGACACATTCTTTTCCTAATTTTGAACTATGCAGTGTTTCCTTGCTCTGTTCTGACCACTGCCTCCTGGTCCAAGAATATGTTTCACATGAGTACAATCAAGTATTCTGGGATTCCCTCCCATTCTTCCCAAGGTCAGCCACAATTTGTTGTGATATACACAGTCAAATGCCTTTGCACAGTCAACGAAACACAGATATTCCTCTGGCACTCTTTGCTTCCAGAGAAGATCCGTTTGACGTTGGTGATAATGTCTTTAGTGCCATGTCCTCTTCTAAACCCAGCTTGCATTTCTAGTAGTTCTCCGTTAATGTACAGTTCCAGTCGTTTTTGGATAATCTTCAGCAAGATTTTATTCTGTGGTGATGAAGGAGAAAGTTCAAGCTGCTCTGAAGGAATTGGGGGGAAAAAACGAAACAAAAACACACAAACAAACAAAAACAAAAACAACAAAAAAATCCCAAACAAGGCCCCAGGAATTGACAGCATACTAATTGACACATTTCAACAAACATGCTGCCCTGGACATGCTTAGCGGGATGTGTCAAGAAATCTGGAGGATAGCTACCTGGCCAACTGACTGGAAGAGATCCATATTTATTCCTTTCCCCAAAAGAGGTGATCCAACAGAGTGCAGAAATTATTGAACAATATCACTAATATCACACCATCTAATAATAGTAGCTATAAACTCTGCTGCTCATGTTTTAGGGGAGTTTGGAGGAGCCTGGTGTTGCCAAGCGCTCAAAGTGCTCCCTCAGGTAAATATAAGAGCTCTTGGAGAAGTGGCATAGAGTAACAGAAGAAATATAGACTTGAAAACCAGAAGATAACAGATTGAACTAACCAGGGCCATCTCCAGTGTATGGAGCACCTTTGCACGTGTTTGAGAAAAGACAACTCTTCTTTTGAGCTAACATAACCACAAAGTAGAATATCCCCTCAAGCCACAACGTGCACCATTGAATATAGCAGTTCTCAGCTGTGAACGTGGGTCAATTTGCATACACCTGTTTAATCATGTGTAACTCATGGAGTACTAACTAAGTTAAGGTATATAGTCTATCTTTGCTTGCCAAAAGTGAGGAGAACCTAAAGGCATTTGCTGCAGAAGGTCAAGGACTGCAGCCTTCAATATGAATTAAAGCTCAACATAAAAAAAAATAAATAAAAACAAAATGCCAAAAACAAAGATTCTCACCACAGGGACAATTGTCAGCATCATGATAGACAGTGAAGAGATTGAGATTGTTAAAATCTTCAGTTTGTTTGGCTCCACAATCAACACTCTTGGTACCGGCAACCAGGAAATCAAAAGGTGGATTGCATTAGGAAAGTCTGCTCTGAAGAGCAAAATGTCAGTTTGGAGACTAAGGTGTGCCTAATACAGACCACAGTCTTCGCAATTACCTACTATGTGTGCATCAGAGAACTGGACATGATTAAGGATTACAAAAGAAAAATTTATTCTTTTGAGTTCTGGTGCTGGAGAAGAGTCTTGAATATACCATGGACAGCAAAGAGAACAAAGAGGTTCTTCCTAGAGAGTAAAATCAGGCTGCTCCTTGGAGGCAAGGATTCTGAAGCTTCATCTGACGTACTTTGTTGTTGGAAGGAAGGGCCAGTCCTTGGAGAGGGATATCATACTTGGAAGGGTGTAGTGATAGTGCAAGAGAGGAAGACCCTGGCTGACAGAGACAATTAAGTTGGCTCAAGATAGAGCAGGGTTCAGAGCTGTTGTACATAGGGTTGCTATGAGTTGCAGGCAACTCAACAGCACATAACAGCAACAATAAGTACTTGGAACTCAAGAAACAGCTAGTATTTTTCCTTTCAGTCTACCATGAGAGGTAATAGTAAAGGGTTCTTTAGAACAGTCAGAGACTGTTGAGTCTTTACTCAAACATCTTATGAAAACGCAAATATATAAGGAGGCTTTGAGTAATTTAAATCAACTTGGATTGGAGGAGACAGTTCCCGAGGTGTGTATGATACTTATCCTCTGTATTCATTCCAACCATGGTTGTACCAGTTCTGCAGTTTTTGTAAATAATTAAAACTGATACGTTGTATGTTGTTGGTTGCTGTCAAGTTGATTCCATTTCATGGAAATTTCATGTAGGTGAGGTTTGAAATGGCCTATTTGGTTTTCAAGGCTATGGCCTTTCAGAGGCAGACTTTCAGGCCTATCTTCCAAGGCATATTTTGATGGGTTCAAACTGCCAAACTTTATTACTAGTACTAGGATGTTTAACCATTTGAGTCACTCATGGACTCAATTAAAAGTTCACTGGAAAGCATTTCAAATGAAAGACATGAGAGATGAAAAAGGAGAAAAGACCTAGGCTTCATAAATATGCCATCAAGTCACCTGCGACTCATAGAGACCCTATCTAAACTAACTCTGAAATCTGCTCTATCCTGGGCCAATCTCATCCTCTCTGACAGAACTAATCCTATTGCTCCAGTCTCTAAATCAACTAACTCATCTCATCCTGGGTCTTCCTCTCCTGTGCTGTACCTCCTCCCTTCCAAATATTATGTCCCTTTCCAAGGACTAGTGGCCACCTACCCAAAGTATGTGAGATGGAGCCTCAAAATTCTTGCCTCCAGGGAGCAGCTTGGTTTTACCCTCTCTAGGATAGATCTGTTTTCCTGGCAGTTCAAGGTATGTTCAATAGTCTTTTTCAGCACTACAACTCAAAGGCATCAGTTATCATCCTTAGTTATTGTCCAGTTCTAGGATGCATAGCAAGTAATTGTGAAGACCATGACCTGGATCAGGCACACCTTAGTCTCCAGACTAACTTTGTTCCTTTTTGGTACTCTAGAAAGGTCCCTGACAGCAGACTTCCCCAGTGCAATTCATCTTTTGATTTTCTGACTGCTGGAGTCAAGAGGTTGATTGTGTAACCAAACAAGCTGGAGTTATCAACAACCTGAATTTTTTCATCCATCATGAAGCTGTTGATTGTAACCATAGGTAAACATAAATGTGAAATGTCAAAGAGTAAACCATAGCTAAAACAAAGAATAATAAATCATGCATACACAGATAAATGAAATTTATATTTTATATGCTCAGTCCATTCAGCCCAGAAACACATATGGGGTGTGAGATTCCTCCCGAGAAAGAACCTTTTCATTAGTAGTCCTAATCTTCCTGCATTTACTGCTCACAAGCCATTATAAAAAAAACATTTTTTATTTCTAGTTTCAGTGAGAAATTAAATTGTAGGTATGAACCAAAGTGTACATTAAATTAGGGATTATTGCTCAAGGCACTCTGTGTGAGCCAGGTGATGCTGACCATTTTAATTAAGAATTCACTTTCAATAACAACACAAGCCAATGAATAACATTATGTCAACATTGAAACAGTTGCAGGTGAGAGGATTATGAGAATAACCCAAAGACTCAGCTGTTTTATAGGCTTAATGGACAGAGTTCATACAGGCTTCAGAGGGCTGGGGCGGAATCTTTGGAACAACTACATAAGCACATAAACGCTATATATTATGGTGATAGAGATCTTTTGTGCACCAAGAGGAGATGTTTGCAAGGAGATAAAGGGAGGAAAAGATAAAGGAAATTGTGTGTTTTAATTTAAAATGAAAATAAAAGCAAGGACACTAAGGAATGAAAAATTATAAACACAAAATCATTTTCTGAATGTGACTTTAAACAAGAATCTTGCAGAATATATTGATTCAATAATGAGCATTTTCCTTCTTGGTTCTTTTTATTTGACTTAAAGCTTGCTAATCATATTTGTTTTTCCATTCAATCATTCATTCATGAACATTTTGGTTTATAATAGTAATTGCATTTCATTTAATTCATTAACAAAACTCTTTAATCAGCCCTTTATGGTACCTTGCTTTTCTCTTCCCTCAATTTATATATTTATTAATTTTTACTCTCTTCTCATCCCTGGTTACCCTCCAAGATTGATTCTGTGTGTAAGTATTTCCTTAACTTTTCTTAATAGTGGTTGTATAACATACTTGCTCTTTTGTTCTTGATGTATCACTCAGCATAATTTGTTCACGTTATATTAATATCGTGCAATATTTTACAAATTCTTGGTCCCTCTTTTCAGTGGTGCATATATTCTATTGTGTGACTATTATGTCTCTATATTATAGATTTTTTTAGTTATTTGTCTCTATAGTTTCTTTAGTCATCTGTCTGTTAATAGGCATTCAGGTTGTCTCCAACTCTTTGCTATTGTAAACAATGCTGACATAAATATGGATGTATGTATGTCAGTTTGTGTCACAGCTCTTATTTCTTTAGGATCTAAACCTACTGGGCTTGAGTGTGTCAGAGATTGTGAGGTTGGCACAGGATAGATAGAACAGGGTTCATATCTATTGTTTATAGGGTCACTATGACTCGTACTCAATTTGATGGCACCTAATAACAATAATAATAAAGTAGAGCTCTGGTGGCTTAGTATTAAGAAGCTGCCATGCAATCCCAAAGGCAAACAGTTCCAATCCACCTGCTGCTCTGAAGGAGAAGGATAGGGAAGCTCCTCCCTTGTGGTTTACTTTTTAATGAAGCACCAAATTGTCTTCCATAGTGGTTGCATTATTTTATAAGCCCATCAGAAGTTTATGAGAGTTCAAATCTCTCCACACCCTCGCTGGCATTTGCTATTTACAGTCTTCTTTAACATGGCTGTTGTTGTCCAGGCGACACAACATCCCTAATAGATAATGATCTTGAGCTTTTCCTCATGTGTTTTTAGACATTTGAATGTCTTTTGGGGGTAAGTGTCCTCTGCCCATTTTGTTTTTTTCTTGTTGAGGTGTTGGAGTTTCCTACAAATTTTAGAGATAACTCTTTTGTCAAATGTGTCATGGTTTCACAGTCTATTGGTCCATGCTTTACTTTGGCTAAGGCTCCAAGATGGAAAGTGGGCCACATAGCACTTCTAAATGTTTAGGTGCTAAGGGGTGGGGCACTCACTGGGTGGCAATGGAGGACAGTAACTACACAAGTTCTGGGAGGGCACGGGGAACAAGAGGAGATACCACATCTTTCCTGTAGTCAGCTGGCCACTGGTATGGACAATGCTGCTCTCCTGGGTGAAAAATCATCACATTGTGCTGTTGGTGTTGCTGTGTTCTGTCTCCTTAGTCAATATTTTCCTTCAGTCAGTGCTGTTTTGATTACTTGTCTTTCCTTTTTTAAATGCAGCGTTCCAAGATTATCATCTGTATCTTTTTTCCCCCTGATGTCTTTGGTGGAGGCCTTGAATTTCTGTCTGTCCATCAGTTCACCCTGACATCCTAGGAAGAACAATCTTATTTTAAACCAAAACTAGCTATAGCTTTTTTCTGTTTTCATATCGGGGAAAGGAAATCTCTTACATTTGATTTCAGAGATTGGTGGGGAAAAGAATGAAGAAAAATGTATACTTTTAAAGTCTTCACTAGGGAGCTCTGGTGGCCTAGTGGTAAGAAGTTGCAGTGCAATTCCTAAGGCCCATGGTGCAAATCCACCAGCTGCTCCACAGAAGAAAAATGAGCATATTCTTCCTACACAATTTATTGTCTCTGAAAACCTGCTGGAGAGTCAGCTCTGAGTTGGTTCTGGCGCCAGAGTTCAGAGGAACAACAACAAAGTCTTCACCAGTTTAGCTGTACACAAGCACACTTTCAACATCAGGTATGGCCTTGGAATTAGAAGCTAAATCAATGTTGATTACTCTGAAAATATCAACATCATCCTTAAATGTAAATAGTAAACAGATGATTATGAGAAATATCTGAGAAAACAAGTACTATAAAAGAAAATGAAAGAGAAAGAGAAAAATTGACCCCAGAGAAAACAGACATAATTCAGGTGATAATATATTGATAATGATAATATCAAATATGTAGCAGGTAGGGAAAAAAAGACTACTTATAAAGGCAATGATAGATAATGTAACTAAATGCTTACTCCAGACCAGGTCCTGTTTTAAGTGCTATTCATATTAAATCTTAATGCAAACCCCATTTCAATTCCATTTTATAGCTAAAGAAAATTGAAACCCAGAAAGCTTGGTAATATATACAAGTCACATGACCCATAAGCAGATTATTAAGCCTGTGTTCTTAGTCCTTATTCTTTATTGCTTTGAGGGATTTAATCTTTAAGTCTTAGATACCTCAAAGCCCACATTAACATGCCTCCCAAAGTAATAAAGAAAGTACTCAACCTCACTACTGTAAAGTCAGAACAAACCCGTAACTGATCTTCCGGTGGATTTTTAGAGGCTGTAAATCACATGGGAGGAGATTGCCCATTTTTCTCCCTCAAAAGTAAAAAGGTCATTGTCAAATTTTTATGTAAGAATACCATTCAAAGTTTATCCTGATTTATCTAAGAATCTGAGACTTGAAGGTGGTTTTCCTCTAATCTAAATGCACGTTTAGAGTAAAGGCTACTAAGAGGCTGAGATGTGGTTTTCAATAATACCTACAAACATCTTTCCATAACAGTGTTAATACTGAAACTTTTTGCATCCAGATTAATCAGAACCAAAAATAATCTGTGCCATCATGAGATATGTCAAAGGTGATTTCCCCTAAAGGCTGCGGATATTGGTCATAGATACTGTACTATGTAATCTGACATACTGAAACTTGTTAGAGAGCTTTATGTAACAAATTTGCATAAAATGATCCAGATGAACCAGTTGTCTAGATAGATGGAGGCTAAGTGATGCTGAATTGTTCTTATTATATATCCCATAAGTTCCATGAGGCTTTCTCTACATTAACTAAGGGAACAACTAAGACAATGATCTAGTTATTTTCATTCTTTTTACCCAGAGAAATTTTTACAAAAGTAATTTCATAACTCAAGCTTAATGTGTTCATATGTATGCTCTGTATGGGGGCAGATACAGCTACATAAACATACTAGATAATTAGCTCTATGCTCTTCCTCACTCTGATAATACATTCCTCCTCTGGAAGTAATTCCTATCACGAGCTTGACGTGAACTTGACTGTAGTACTGAGTACTTCTGCCATGTTCTTACATGTATTGGCTTTTACACTGCCCAAGAGAAAAAGAAAAGCAAAAAGACTTTATTGTTGTTGATGATTGAAGTACTTTCTATAAAAAATGTTGAACATGAAGAGAGTATATGGAGACACCATAAAATGAGTTGTAATTAAAAGAATTGAATGTGTTGGGAATGTGTTCATTATGGAAGATGGGAAATTAGTGAAGTATTCTTCTCAACAATCTACTTTCATAAAATCTACAGAAATTTATATAATATTAATTTTCCAGGATAAAAAACGAAATCAATAAATAACTCAGTTAATGATTTAAACCAAATTTCAACTTTAAAAACATGAAAAAAAAGAAACAAATTTTGGTTAGTTTATTACATCTTATATTTGTATACTCAGATATTTCCTGAAAATACATACAACCATGAAGGATAGCCTTATGTAAAATGATTTAAAGTTGAGGCATATGAACATATATATTGCCATAAATAACATATTAGAAACGTCTATCATTCAAAATGAAAATTAGCACTACAGAAGACCCAAGTAGACTGATGCATGACATTAAATTAAGCAAAATCCTAAAAAATCAATCTCATAGGATTTGAAAATAGTATACCTAAATCTTATTAAAAAAAAATTCATTTTAGATTCCCCAGGAGCAGGGAAGTCACTGGGCATGTCTATAATGTGTGTGTGTGGGTGGTGGTGGTGGCGGCGGTGGCGGTGGTGGTGGTGGTGGTGCTGCTGCTGCTGCTGCTGCTGGTGGTTGCTCTCAAGTTGTTCTGAATCATGGTGACCCTGAGTGCAGCAGAACCAAGCGGTGCCCAGGCTCACATCATCCTTACCGTCAGTGAGACACTCAGCTCACTACTGCTGTCACTGTGCTTTTAACTGCCTTTGAACACTTATCCAGAACTATATAAGACAATATTCTTTTATGATCTACAGGATTTTCTTTGGCTAATTTTTAGAACTAGATTGATAGGTTTGCCCCTCCCCCAGTCTGACTAGGTGTAAAAGTCCACTGAAATCTGTCCACCACAAACGTCCCTACTTGGTTTTAAAACCCAGGTAGCGTAGCTTCCAGCATCACCACAATGTGTAAACGACCACAGCATGACAAACTGGTGGATGGGTGATGACTATATAGATGGTGGTAGTGGTGTTGGTAGTAAGTTGACTTTGACTCAAAGTGACCTTGTTCATAACAGCCTAAAACCCTCCTGTAGGTACACATACAACTCACTACCAAACTCACTACCATCAAGTTGATTTCAACTCATAGTGACCCTCCACTGAGTTTCTGAGGCTATAAATCATGATGGGAGGAGATTTCTTTTCCTTCCTTCCTCCCTCCCTCCTTTCTTCTCTCTCTCTCTCTCTCTCTCTCTCTCTCTCTTTCTCTTTTCCTTTCTTGTCACTGGTGGATTTGAACCACTAGAGATGTTGGATCTTTTGGTTAACTGTGCAACACACTAAGGACTCCATAACCAGAGTTAATATCTATGCCATCTACTTGGATATAGAGATACATATGTTTGGTGATAAAGAGCTAAAATCCATTTTTTTTAAAATTTAGGTTGTTTATTTTTCATTTCCATAAACATCTACAGAGATTTTGGTATTCCATTCATTCACTGTTGCACCCTTCTCCCCGCACAAACCCCTCTCCCACCTCCGTTTGCTCCTCTCCTTGAAAAGCAAAAGAAAAACTCCCTCATTGGTACACAATCCCCCCCCCCCGCACCTCCCCAAACCCCACCCCCTACCCCCAAATATAATCCACTCTGCAACCCTCATTGCATACTACTATGATAAAAATAATGCCCTAAAATATAATACTTTTAGACTATTCTCTCCCCCATAGACTTCAGTGCCGTAAACATATTTCATCCAGTTTTTCTCAGTCTTACCCCCACCCCAATGCCAGCCTCATTCTACAACAGTGGCACCATATAGCATTTGTCCCTTTGTGACTGAGATACCTCACTCAGCATAATGTCCTCCAGGGTCACCCATTTTGAATAATATTGCATGAGTTCCTTGTTTTTCAATGCAGCATAGTATTCCATTGTGCGAATATACCACAGCTTCTCTACCCATTCGTTTGTTGATGGGCATTTAGGTTGTTTCCAACTCCTTGCTATTGTAAACAAAGCTGCGATAAACATGGGTATACATATATCAACTTGGATGTCATTGTGGCGCTTTTTCAAAAAGTTGCAAATAGGGGGAGCTCTGGTGGCCTAGTGGCAAGAAACTGCACTGCAATCCCAGAGGAACACAGTTCGAATCCACCAGACGCTCTGCCGGAGAAGGAGGCGCAATATCCTCCTGTACCAGTCAGATCTGATTTGACGGTACACGTATACAAAATTTAAAAAAAAAAAAAAGTTGCAAATAAAGATACCATTTGACCCAGCAATTCTACTACTGGGAATATACCCTAAAATCCATTTTTTTAACATTAGCATTAAGCATATTGTTGTTGTTGGTGGTGTTAAGTACCATTAAGCTGGAACCAACTCATAGCAGACCCCCAACAGGATGTCAGTGGCAGTAAATTGCATGGAAGTTGACTGCCCATCTTTCTCTCACAGAGCAGTTGGTGGATTCTTTTAGGTTGGCAACATAATTCCTTAACACTAAGCTACTAGAGCATAGAAAAATCAAATATAAAATAGTTATAAAATACTTTTATGAGTGTAGACAATTTCTTTAATCAGTAAAAGAATATCCACTTGGGGGAAAGACTTAATTTCCTTTTATAAATAGTTATGTATTTAGAGTATAACTATAGTTATGACTCTGCTATTGCAGTATATTTAAAGCCAAGATGATGACTGTATTTAAAAAAATCAATAGATTATTGCTTCAGTGAAGCTCACAACAGTGCTGATTAAAGAACACAAATGGATTGCATAATAGTAAAATAACTATAAACTGGGTATGGATTTAAGCTTATGTTAAGACCATTCTTAACTTCCTTGTATCTTTAGAAAACATGCATTGAAATTACAACAGCAAATTAAATCTATTCAACCGCAAAATTTAATACATAAGAAATAGCACTTATTAATGATCTAGACAAAGGAGTAAATAGCATGTTAATGAAATCTGCAGATGATATTAAATTGGAAGGCTTTACAAACAATAATGTGGCCAGAGTTTTATTACAAATGGGCCTTAAAAAGTTAGGGAAGAGTCAATGTCAACACACTCAAAAGACAATTAGAATGTACAAAATTACTTGTTTATAGAATTTCAACTTTAGAAGAAATAATATGAAATATGTACGGATACAAAGTGACTTAAATATTTGGCCAAGATTTCCTCACTAAAATAAGCTGGTAGGTGAACTTCTGGGTTTTAAGGAAGCAGTCATTACTAACCTGTGCCTCTCTGGTGGTGTGACTCTCTAACCTAGGCCCATGGGCGAACCATGGACAACTTCATCCTGTGATGATGACTGACAATGATTTACAAGCCGGAGAAACCAACAGAGGGTAACTATGATTTATCTGACTCAACAGCAATGAATTAATTCTTTCAACTCTAAAAGACTAGGGGGGAAAATTGTAAGCTAGTTGTAGGGGTTTTGGTAAGCAGGCATATGGGAGAAGCTTAGGCACCAGGGGTCAAATGCAAAACTCATCACCACTGAATCAGAACCAACTCATGGCAGATTTTCCCAAGCTGTAAATTTCATGGAAGCAAATTGTCAATCTTTCTTCTGCAGAGTAGTTGGTGGACACAAGTGGGGAAAATATAGGTACTGAAGAGAAGGGAAGAGAGATGAAGAGTATTTGTTATTTAAACATGTTTATAATGAAGACCACTATCTGAAAATTTAATATAAAAGATGGTTAATGTCACTTGATCATTTACAAAAAATTTAAGTGGAACTAATAATTTATAAAAATAATTCTTGCTATTCCCCAATGTCATCAGATAATAGAGTTCTCTTTCCTATCTCATGCTTCTTTCTTACCTCTACTCAATTGATGATGGGATGTCACATGGGAAAATATCATTGACCTTCTTAGAAAGTCTGGAAGTTTGAACCTGAATCAGGCCCACCTTACTCCTCAAACTGATATCATTCTCCTCAATAATTTAGAGAGGTCCCAGACTGCAGTCTTTCCCAGTGCGATCAATGTTATCTCCTGACATGCAAGTGCTGTACTAATTAATACAATGATAAGCAAAAAGCTACAAAGTAATTAGCAATATGCAGATCCATCTCTCAATACAACAAACTGAAACAGTTTAGGAGGCTCCATGTTCCTGTCCCAGCTCTGAGGGAAAGCTTTCTTTCTGGCGGTTTGGGAGGAAGGCCCTTGTCTCTGAGCTGCTTCAGCCCTGGGACTATCTGTGGCTTAGTGTCTCTGCTCTTACAGGAGATCGGGTACACGCATTATCATAGGACAGAAGCCACGTGATGTCTGTGGTGGTGCGTTAACATGGGTCCCTCCCTGCTGAGGCACACCGCTGGCACAGGAGGATAATGTCTCAGGTGAAGGTGATGCCTCTGATCTCTTAGCTGGATCCTGTATGCTAGAGCTCCACATTTAGAAGGCCCAAAAGCAGTCACTCTAAATATTGTCTCTAAGGCCTTAAATGGAAAAATTAAGCTCAAGCAATGACCTGGATTTGTGTTTCTAAAGTAAAGACTACTTAAAGGATATCTGATTGGCTACACTAGTGTCCCAGGGGTGGTATCAAGTTGTTGAGAAGGTAGAGCACCCACCTTTGTATAAATGTTGGCTAATTCTGGGTATAATCCACACACAGGCTACTCATAATCTAAGATGGAGAACTGAGATGGCTAAAGAAAGTGCCCATAGCTACTAGCTTATGTCACAGCTCTTAAGTGGAGGGTTGGATACTTGGAAAACTTGTTCTCTTTAAATTGCCTTCGTATAGTGTGTATTTCTACTCCCTTGACCCACTGGTTGTAGTGACAGTTCAAGATTTTCTATTTAAGAAGGGATTAGGGTTACTATCTGAATAAACAAAAGGCTAGAGATCCTTTTTTTTTTCTTTAAGGTGTGTTTGCATAACAAGTATCCCCATTTTGCTTTGATTACATGTTTGTTTTTGAGAGTGTTCTAAGAGGGTGGTAAGGACACCAAATTTATCCTAATATTGAGAGTATGTTTCTTTTTAAAGTGGAGGAGATATTTAAAGAACATACATTAACAAGAAGGTTTGATTAGAGAATTTCCACTAGATCTCTTCGCTATTACATGAAGCTAGGAAGGTGGAGGGTTGGGAAAGGAGAAGACGACTTTGAACCAGGTGGATTGAAAGGTGACTACCACAATGAGCTCTTGCATGTCAGGAAATGTGAGGATGGCACAGAATAGAACAGGGTTCAGATCTTTTCTTCACAGAGTCTCTATGAGTCACCCTCGACTCGATGGCACCTAACAACAACAACATCAGATTACTACTAGTTAGAATCATCTTCATTTGTCATTGGTTCATACTGGGGTGGCTTGTGTGCCACTATGATCCTGGAAGCAGTGCCACCTGTATTCAAGCACCAGCTAAGTTACCCATAGTGGATAGGTTTCTGGGGAGCTTCCAGATGGAGACAGTCTAGAGAGAAGGACTGAGTGATCTACTTCTATAAAAAAAAAAACAAACCAAACAACAACTGGCTAGTGAAAATGTTATGATTATCAGTGGAGCATTGTCTGTTCTAGCACAGATAAGCGCCTCAGGCTGCCAGGCACTCAAAACATGAGGGAGGAGCGGCCTCCTCAAAGTAAAGCCGGCCTTAAGGGTATGAATGGGGTAAAGCTTTTGGAACTTCCATTTGCTAGTAGCTCAAAATGAGAAGAAACAGCTGCAAACACTCACTAATAATTAAAATGAGGTCTGTGCAAAGCAAGAACCTGGAAGGTTGTTAAGACGGAAATGGAAGGCTTGGAGATCTGTGTCCTGGACATTCAGGGATATGGGCTGGTGTTGGCTATTTTGAATCAGATAATCACATATTGTCTACTATGCTTGGAGTGAAAAATTGAAAAGAAATAGCATCTCATTTATCGTCAAAAACAGCATGTCAAGATCTATCCTGAATTCTAACACTGCTAGCTATAGGATAACATGCATATAAAGAAGTTAACATGACTATTATTCAACTTTACACACCAATGACAAAGAAGATGAAATTGAAGATTTTGACCAACTTCTGTAATCTGAAATTGCACAAACATGCAATCTAGTTACATTGATAATTACTCTCTATTATTACTGGAATGAGAAAGTTGGAACCAAAGAGGAAGGATTAGTAGTTGGAAAATATGACCTGGGTAAGATAAACAAAAATTCTCACCATTAAATGTTCTCACCAAGAAAACAAAGATTCTCACCACTGGGCCAATTGGCAACATGATGATAGACAGTGAAGAGCTTGATATTGTTAACAATTTCAGCTTGCTTGGATCCACAATTAAAACTTGTGGCACCAGCAGTCAGAAAGGCAAACAATGAATTGCATTGGCAATATCTTCTGTTAGGAATCTCTCCAGATTGCTGAAGAGCAATAATGTCACTCTAGAGACTAAGGAGGAACTGATCCAAGCCATTGTCTTTGCAATTATATGCTATGCATCAGAGAGCTGAACAATGACTAAGGATAAAATAAGAAGAATCAATGTCTTTAAATTGTGCTGCTAGAGAAGAATATTAAACATATTATGGACTGCCAAGAATAATAATTCTGTCCTGGAGAGCATGAAGTCAAGCTGCTCCTTGGTGGCTTGGATCTTAATGTTCCATCTCACATACTTTGGACATGTTGCCAGAAGGGACTAGTCCTTGAAGAAGTACATCATGCTTTGGAAGGTGGAAGAACATCATAGGAAAGGAAGACCCTGGATGGGAAAGATTGACACAGTAACTGGAATAATGAGGGTAGGTGCATCAAAGACTGTGAGATTGGATCAGGATAGAGCAGGATTCAGAACTACTGTGCACAGGATCATTATGACTCCCAGTTAGCTCGATGACACATAACAACAAGAAGACAATACTAGAAATCCCATGATACAATTTTATAAGATCAATGACCTATTAATTGGAACTAGCTTTTTCAACAACACATACACATGGGCCTTGCTAGATGGAACACACAAGAACTAACTGTATCATGTTTTGAAAGGTAGAGAGTCAGAGAGAGAGAGAGAGACAGAGAGACAGAGAGAGAGAGAGAAAGAACTTTAACAAGATGGATTAACACAGTGACTGTAATAATAATGGGCTTTAGCATATAAGAAATTATGAGGAAAGCACCAGACAGGGCGAAGTTCAGAATTGTTGTTCATAGAGTCACTACCTGTTGAAGACAACTTGATGGCACTGAACAACAACATCTGTGTAAAAAGATCATGGAGAAACTCAACATCACCAATCAGGATAAGACCAGAGACCAACTTTGAAAAAGACCATCATTGTTCATGTGCAAATTCAAGTTGAAGCTGGTGTTGTTGTCATATGCCCTTGAGTCACCAAAGATTCACAGTAACTCTATGAACAAGTTTGAGAGGGTTTAAAATTATACATTGAGGCAATAAAAAAATAGTATGGGTTGGATTGCTTGCACCTTAGTGTTTATATTGATATTATTTTTTTATAGTTTTATTCTTTAGCACTTTAAAGAGGTCCCTGACAGCATATTTGCCCAATAAATGCCATCTTTTTATTTCTGGACTGCTACTACAAAGGATGTTGATTGTAGATCCAAGTAAAATAAAATAATTGACAACATATATCTTTTCTCCATCTATCATGATGTTGACTATTGGTATTAGCTGAGGATTTTGCTTTCTTGAGATTGAAATATAAAGGCTATAGTCATTAATCTTCTTTAATAAGGGCTTTACATCTTCTTAACATTCAGCAGGTTTATGTCAAGAAAAGTAGAAGAGAGTTATGTGGCCAACCAACTGGAAAAGAGTCACATGTATTCCCAAATGATCCAATAGAATGTGAAAATTATAAATCACTAATATCTCATTCAAGTAAAATCTGGCTACAGAAAAGATTCAATCTCACCACTAGGCCACTGGCAGCATCAAAATGGATGGTGAAGAGACTGAGATTGTAACAATTTTAGTTTGCTTGGCTCCACAGTCAACACTCTTGACACCAGCAGCCAAGAAATTAAAAGACATATTGTGATGGGAAAGTCTGCTGTTAGGGACCTCTCCAAAGTACGAAAGAGCAATGATGTCACTATGGAGATTAAGGTGCACCTGATAAAGGCCATGTTCTTCGCAATCCCTTGCTATGCATCAGAGAGCTGGACAATGACTACGAAGGACAGAAGGAGAATTGATGCCTTTGAGCTGTGGTGCTGGAGAAGAGTATTAACTGCACCATGGACTGCTAAGAAAATGAACTGGTTCATCCTGGAGAGGGTTAAACCAGGATCTCTTTGGAGGCAAGGATTCTGAAGCTTCATCTGACATACTTTGGACATGTTGTAAGGAGGGACAGGTTTGAGGTGGATTGATTCAGTGTCTGGGGTAATCAGGGTTTGTCAAAGACAGTTAGATTGGCACAGGATAGAGCAGGGTTTAGGGCTGTTGTACATATGATCACTATGAGTCGCAGGCGACTCGATGGCACCTAACAACAACAACAACAGATTATTAAAAAGAAACAGCTGGAGAACTTCCAACAATTCAAATTGGATTCAGAAGAGGCCACAGCATAAGGGATGTCACTGCTGACATTGGATGGATCTTGGCTGAGTGCAGAGAATACCAGAAAGGTGTTTATTTTTGTTTTGTTGACTATACAAATGCATTTGACTGTATGGATCATAACTAATTATGGCTAACTTTGAGAAGAATGGGAATCCCAGAACACTTAATTGTGCCTATTGAATACTGATAAAAGACCAAGAAGCAATTGGCTGAACAGAACAAGAGGATAGAACACTGAATAGTTAAAACTCAGAAGAGGTGTGAGATAGGGACAGTTGCTTCCTTCATACTTAATCTGTATGCTAAGCAAATAATTTGAGAAACTAGTCTCTAAGGGATGTGTCCTATCTCCATACCTTTTCAACCTGTATGCAGAGCAGATTATCTGAGAGGCTGGGCTCTATGAGGAGACGCGTGGCGTTAGGATTGGTGGATTATCTATCAACAATCTGCATTATGCAGATGACACAACCCTGCTTGCTGAAACTGAGGAGGACCTCATGCACTTACTGCAGAGGGTCAAGGACTACAGCCTTCAGTATGGACTGAGGCTCAATATCAAGAAGACAAATATTCTCACCACTGGACCAATTGGTAGCATCAGGATGGATGGCGAAGAGATTGAGATTGTTCACAGCTTCCGTTTGCTCAGCTCCACAGTCAACACTCTTGGCACCAGCAGCCAGGAAATCAAAAAACGTATTGCTGGAAAGTCTGCTGTTAGGGATATCTCTAAAGTACTCAAGAGCAACGGTGTCTCTTTGGAGACGAAGGTGGGCCTGATACAGGCCATGGTCTTTGCAATCACTTGTTATGCATCAGAGAGCTGGACAATGACTAGGGAGGACAGAAGGAGAATTGATGCCTTTGAGCTGTGGTGCTGGAGAAGAGTATTGAATGCACCATGGACTGCCAGGAAAACAAACAGATTCATCCTAGAGAGGGTTAAACTAGGCTACTCCTTGGAGGCAAGGATTCTGGGGCTTCGTCTGACATACTTTGGACATGTTGCAAGGAGAGACAGGTCTTTGGAGAGGGACTTGTGGATGTATTCAGAGTATTACACCCAACTAAAACTCAATTCACTTTTTTCTCAAGTACACATAGTATATTCTCCAGAACCCATCATTAGGACACAAAGCAAGCCTCAAAAAATTAAAAACCATTGAAATTATACAAAGTATTTTCTGAGACTACTGTGCCACACACTAGAAATTAACCACAAAAGAGTAAAGTTTACAAAACCACCCATGTGGAAACTAAATAACTCTCTGCTAGAACATGATTGGGTTATAAAATAAATAAAGAATGGAACAAAAAAGTTCCTTGGAGCAAATGATAATGAAAATACAACTTATCAAAACCTCTGGGACACAGCTAAGGCAGTCCTTAGGGTGCAGTTCATAGCAATAGACAACACATAAAAAAGTAAGAAAGAAAAAAGAATCAAAGATCTAACTCAACACCTTCAGCAAATAGAAAAAAGATCAACAATCTAATCCTACAACCTCTAGAAGCATAAGGACAAGAGCTGAAATAAATGAGATAGAAAACAAAAAAACCAGTTTAAACCATCAATAAGACCAGGAGCTGGTTTTTCAAAAGGATCAATAAAATTGCCAAGCCACTGGCAAAATTTAAAATAAAAAAAAGAAGAAAAAAATAACAAATACATTTGGCAGTTCTCAAGAGGAAAGAGCTGAAGAATTCAAGCTTTTAATTGAAATATTGAAAAGAATTCTAACAGAGGGAACCCTTGACATGCTCACCAAGTTGTGCCAGGAAATCTGGAGGACAGCTACCTGTAAAAAAAAGGTAAAAAAAAGAGGGGGAAAAAGGATTCTATGGGTGAACTTGAGATAAGAATTTGTGCTGCAATCCTGAAGGCATGTGGTTCAGATCCATCAGCTACTCCTTGAGAGAAGGATGGGCAATTTCCTCCCATGAGATTAACTGACTTTGAAGACCCATTTGAGGGTCCACTATGGGTCGGTCTGACTCAAGTGTACACAACAACATGGGCAAAATGTTGAACAATGCAGAAAGTATCCAAAGAAGATGGAAGGAATATACGTTATTGTATCAGAAAAATACTGATGTTTACCAATTCAGGAGGTAGCATATTATCAAGAACCTATGATACTATAAGAAATAGTCTAAGCTGCATTGAAGTCACTAGCACAAACCAAATGCACAGTCCTTGAATTGACTCCAGCTGGATTCAGAAAAAAATAAGAAACAAGTGACAAGAGTAGGACTTTCTCATAGAGTTTCCAAGGCTGTTAACTTTATAGGAACATTCCTCCCACGAAGCTGACGGGTTCAAAACACTAAACTTATTAGCTGTTCAAAGCTTAACCACTGTGCCATTGAACTCCAAGGCTCTATGAACTGAAAGATAACATTTGAAATGTTTCAACAAACGTGTGCAATGCTCTATGTATTCCGTTATCTAGGCCAAGAAATTTGGAGCACAGTTATTTGGAGAATTACCTGGCAAAGATCTATATTTGTGGTAATTTCAAAGAAAGGTGATCTGTTTATAGCCAAATTCTGGATGAGCCTGATCTCATGTCACGTAAAAGAACTATGTTCTGTCCCATTTCCTTCACCCCATACATATCAAATTGTGCGACCCAATGAGTGGAAGGAGGAGTGGGTAAAGGAAATGGGAAAGATCCGGTGGGGATCTGGAAAGACAGGGTAATGGTGGGAATAGTTCAATATTAACTAATTTTCTAAAATATAATGAATGGGAATGACTGTATGAAACACAATGTGAATAAACGATAGTGTGAAATTCAATATATATGGATTTTATAAGCAAACCAATACGAAATAAAATTTTATTTTAAAAAATAAAAAAAAAAGATGTTTTGAAGTCTGCTAGTGGAGTGGACTTGGGGGAGGGATTGTTTAACAATGAAAGAATTGTTCTTTCACTTTTCAAAGAGAAGAATAACTGGAGGCTAATGGTGGGCAGGGAGAAAAGTGCAACAATAAATGAATGGAAATCCAGTCTCTGTAAATGTTCTTTAAAATTAATAACAATAAAAAATTAAAAGATGTTCTGAAATGATTGAATAGTTTACCCACAGATGGGGTCGATGACTCGCCCCTGGGGTCAGCGGAGAAACAGTGCGTACTGTGTGGGAAGAGAGCACTCAGAGTTATAGGTGAGCATCTCAAAGGATTTGGAAGCAGGACTGGAATCCACTTCCTAAACAACATGCCTCTGGAAACTCTATGAACTTTGATAAATGATGATAGTTATAGAAAGGCTTCAGGCCTTTTGTTCATAGGGTCACTGAGTCGTGCTTGACTCAATGACAATCAACAACAACTAATATATGTATATGTATTGTATATGTGTATATCTGTATGTATATATGTGTGTGCATACATACATACATATATATATACACATATATATGGGAAAGCGGTATAATGAACAGAGAAGATTGAAGCAGCAGCAATGTCTTGGAGTTACAATGTTGGTGACAAATGTTAAATAAAGTCATAATTGCCAGAAGAAGGAGGAAATCTGTCTTGGAAGTATAGTCAGACTGTCTTAGAGGGGAAGATGGAAAAACTTCTCTCACATTGTTTGGACATATTCTCAATAGGGAGCAGTCCTTAAGGGAGTAGAGAGTAATGCTGGTAAGCCAGAGGTTGTGCCTCTCATGAGGTTCAAATCCACCTGCAGCTCAGCAGGAGCAATGGGCAAGATCCCGTTGATTTACAGCCTCAGAAACCAATGGAAGGTGAGCGATGAGTCAGTTTTTCTACTCTACAGCCTGAGCTTGGGTTGAGTTTTCAGCTCCAGACAGACACAATAGAAGATAAGTAAGATGTGATCTCAAGGAACTTGAAAGCAAGTTAGGAGGACCAGATTATAATTTAAGACTGCTCTTTAGAGCTCATTGGATTTTGGTGGTTATTTTCTTACACTAATGATGTGCAGAAAATAGAATGAAGGAAACAAATGGATGGCAAAGAAGCAGAAGTGCTCAAGAGCTTAAAGCAATACAGCCATAGCTGTAAAGCTGAAAACTGTAGCTTTTCTCTAAGGAGGCCTCTTATTCCACAGACAAGGAAAGTTCAGCAAAGTTTGTCAGCTGATAAGTGGTAGGACTAACAGTAAAATATTCCTTTACTCCTTAATCTAATGTCCCTTCTTCCAGAATAAAAATGTCCTTGCTGAGGGGAGCTCTGGTGGCCTAGTGGCAAGAAGCTGCACTGAAATCCCAGAGATACACGGTAAGAATCCACCAGATGCTCTGCCGGAGAAGGAGGAGCAATATCCTCCTGTACCAGTCAGATCTGATTTGACGGCACACGCACACAAAATAATAAAAATTTAAAAAAAAATGTCCTTGCTGGTAAGAGAAAATGATGGGTGTCTCCTCCAATAATCAGTAAGTCTATTTGAAAAAGTGTTCATTTCCCCTTTGATGGTTAGATGCCTTTAAGAATCATTTGATTACTTACATCAGGAAATCTTTCTTAGCATGCTAGTTGTCCTGAATCCCAATTAATTATTTTCTAGTCTAGTCCTAGACTGGCAAAAATCATGGGCCAAGAATTGAAGGAATACCAATTGACATACTTCAACAAACAGGTGCAATGCTAGACATGCTCACCAGATTGTACCAAAAATCTGGAAGAGAATCAGTTGGCCAACTGACTAGAAGAGATCCATATTTATTCCCATTTCAAAAAACTGTGGTCCAATAGAGTGTAGAAATTATCAAATGATACCTCTCCAGAGTACTGAAGAGGAACGATGTCAGTCTGGAGAACTAAGATGCGTCTAATCTGGGCCATGGTCTTCCCAATTATTTGCTATACATCAGAAAGCTGGACAATGACTAGAGATGATAGAAGGATAATTGATGCCTTTGAGCAGTGGTGCTGGATAAGAGTATTGAATATACCATGCACTGCTAAGAGAACAAACAAGTTCATCCTGGAGATGGCGAAACCAGACTGCTCCTTGGAGCCAAGGATTCTAAAGCTCCATCTGACATACTTTGGGCATGTTACAAAGAGGGATCAGTCCTTGGAAAGGGACATCATGCTTTGGAGAGTAAGGGATAGCACAGGAAAGGAAGACCCTGGATGAGATGGACTAATTCAGCAACTGGGGTAATGGGAGTAGGTATGTCAGGGACAATATGGTTGGCTCAGGATAGGGCAGGGTTCAGAGCTGTTGTTCACAGGGTTGCTATGAGTTTCAAATGACTAGACAGCACACAACAATAACATCACTAATACTGTGTTGTTGTTAGGTGCCGTCGAGTCGTAGACGACTCATAGTGACCCTATGAACGAAAAGGCCTGCGCACTGTTCGTACATAGAGTTTCTGGAGGCAAGCCATTTCAGAAGTGGATACCGCTCCTGCTTCCAGCACTAATACTATGTTGTTGTTGTTTTTATGTGCCATCGAGTCGTTTGCAGCTCATAGCGACCCTATGTACAAAAGCCCTAAAGGCCGTTCTATCCTATGCCAACCTAGTCATCTCAAACGCACTTATTCCCACCGAATTCAGTCACAGAATCGATCCATTTCAT
>NW_006399751.1:45236648-45262001 GCF_000299155.1 Elephantulus edwardii | reverse complement strand
ACAGAGAACTACCAGAAATATAAGTGGGCTTTAGAAGAGGCTGTGGTACTATGAGTATCATTGCAAATGTCAGATGGATCTTGCCTGAAAGTAGAAAGTACCAGAGGAATGTCTGTGTTTCATTGACTATGCAAAGGTATTGGACTGTGGATCACGACAAATGGTGGCTAACCTTAAGAAGAATGGGAATCCCAGAACATCTTACTGTGCTCAGATGAAAGCTATACTTGGTCCAAGAGGCAGTCCTTAGAAAAGAGCAAGGAAACACTGCATGACTCAAAAAGAGGAAAGGAATGCTTCAGGAATGTGTCTTGCCTTCATCTTTTCAATCTATATGCAGAACAGAACATGTGAGGGGCTGAACTTTATGTTGAGGAATATAGCATCAGGATTGGAGGAATACTCATCAACAGCCTGCATTATGCTGATGACACCACCTTGCTTGCTTAAACTGAGGAGGGCCTGAAGCATTTGCTGCAGAGAGTCAAGAACTGTAGTCTGCAGTATGGATTGAAGCTCAACATTTGGAGAAAACACTAACCCCTGGGCCAATTGGGAGCATCATGATAGATGGAGAAGAATTTAAGATTATTAACTCTTTCAGGTGCTTGATTCCACAACTAACACTCTTGGCACCAGCAGTCAGGAAATCAAAAGATGAATTGCATTAGGAAAATGCACTGTCAGGGACCTCTCCAGAGTGCTAAAGAGTAATAATAATGTCCATCTTGAGACTAAGGTGTGTCCAATCCTGGCCACTGTCTTCCCAATTGCCTATTATGCATCAGAGAGCTGGACAATGACCAAAGAGGACAGAAGAAGAATTGATGCCTTTGGGCTGTGGTGCTGGAGAAGAATATTGAATATAACATGGACTGCCATGAGAACAAACAGGTCTGTTCTAGAGAGGGTGAAGCCAATCTGCTCCTTGGAGACATGGATTTTGAAGCTCTGTCTCACACACTTTGGGCACCTGGCCAGGAGGGACCAGTCCTTGGAGAAGGACATCATGCTTGGAAGGGTGGAGAGTCAGCGTAGGAGAAGACAACCCTGGATGAGATGGATTGACACAGTAACTGGGGTAATGAGGGTAAGTGTGTCAGAGACAGTGAGATTGACCCAGGACAGAGCTGGATTCAGAGCTATTCAGAGTCTATATGCATAGACTCCATGTTGTTGTTGTTGTTATGTGCCGTCGAGTCGCCTGCGACTCATAGCGAACCTATGTACAACAGCCCTAAACTCCGCTCTATCCTGTGCCAATCGCACTGTCTCTGACACTCCCATCCCAATTATCCCAGTCACTGAATCAATCCACCTCATAGAGGGCCTTCCTCTCCTGCGCCATCCCTCCACCCTCCCAAGCATGATGTCCCTCTCTAAGGACCGGTCTCTCCTCACAACATGTCCAAAGTAAGTTAGATGGAGCCTCAGAATCCTTGCCTCCAAGGAGCCACCCGGTTTAACCCTCTCCAGGACAAATCTGTTTGTTTTCCTAGCAGTCCATGGTATTCTCAACACTCTTCTCCAGCACCACAGCTCAAAGGCATCAATTCTCCTTCTATCCTCCTTGGTCATTGTCCAACTCTCTGATGCATAACAGGTGATTGCGAAGACCATGGCCTCTATCAGACGCACCTTAGTCTCCAGAGAGACACCACTGCTCTTCAGCACTTTGGAGAGGTCCCTAACAGCAGACTTTCCCATGGCAATGCGCCTTTTAATTTCCTGGCTGCTAGTGCCAAGACTGTTGACTATGGAGCCAAGCAAACTAAAGCTGTGTTCAATCTCAATCTCTTCACCATCCATCCTGATGCTGCCAATTGGTCCAGTGGTGAGAATCTTTGTCTTCTTGACATTAAGCCTCAATCCATATTGTAGGCTGCAGTCCTTGACACTCTGCAGCAGGAGCTTCAGGTCCTCCTCAGTTTTAGCAAGCAGGGTTGTGTCATCCGCATAACGCAGATTGTTGATAAATCGTCCACCAATCTTGACCCCACATTTCTCCTCATAGAGCCCAGCCTCCCAGATAATCTGTTCTGCATATAGGTTGAAAAGGTATGGAGATAGGATGCATCCCTGGCGTACGCCCTTCCCAATTTTGAACCATGCAGTGTTCCCTAGCACATAAAAACAACAAAAACAGTCAGGCCAAAAAAGAAAATTTGACAATCTGAATAGTGGATTAGAAAGTAATTTTTTAGCCTATACTCATCAATCCCTTCATTTTCATGTCTTTAATCTATATGCATGACTTGCAAATTCTCTAGTTCCCTCTTGCCCTCCATTCTAGATTGACTTTCATATTTCAGTGCTTCATCTTTACCTGGTTTCCTCCCATGATCTCAAATTCAACAGGAACCAGCCAGCTTCCCTTCCACACATCACTATTTCTGTCAATGACACCATCATTCTTCCAGTCACCCAGTTTCAATCTTGGCATAGCTGACCCTACTTGCCTTCCACATCTATTGGGTCACCAATTTCAGTGACTTATTTCCATAAAAATATCTCACACTTTTATTTCTTCCTCTCTGATCCCATTTTGTACATTCTACTGCAGCTGCAGAGAACTGCCAGAAGTTATATGCAGAACAGATTACTTGGGAGGCTGAGCTCTAAGAAGAGAAATGTAGCATCAGGATTGGTGGAAGACTCATCAACAATCTGTGTTATGCAGATGACACAACCCTGCTTGCTGAAACTCAGGATGATATTAAGCGCTTGCTGCAGAAGGTCAAGGACTGCAGCCTTCAATATGGATTGAAGCTCAACATCAGGAAAACAAAGATTCTCACCACTGTGCCAATTGGCAGCATCATGACAGATGGTGAAGATACTGAGATTGTTCATAGTTTCAGCTTGCTTGGATTCACAGTCAAAACTTTTGGTACTAGAAACCAGGAAGTTAAAAAAGGAATTGAATTGGGAAAGTCAGCTGTCAGAGATCTCTCAAAGTACTGAAAAGCAACGATGTCAATCTGGAGACTAAGGTGTGCCTGATCCAGGTCATGATCTTCGCAATTACTTGCTATGCATCAGAAAGCTGGACAATGACTAGGGATGAGTGAAGGAGAATTATTGCCTTTGAGCTGTATTTGAATATTTAATATACTATGGATTGCTAGAACAAGTAAGTTTGTCCTAGAGAGGATAAGACCAGGCTGCTCCTTGGCAGCAAGGATTCTGAAGCTTCCTCTGACATACTTTCAATATGTTACAAGGAGGGACCAGTCCTTGGAGAGGGACGTCATGCTTGGGAGCGTGGAGGGACAGTGAAATAGAGGAGACTCTCGATGAGATGGACTGATTGATTCAGTGACCGGGGTAATGAGAGTTAGGTTGTCAGAGACAATAGGATTGGCACAGGATAGAGCAGGCTGTTGTACATACAGTTGCTATGAGTCGTAGGCGACTAGACAGCACCTACCAACAACCACCCCAGCCGCAACTATTCTACAATTATTGTGAGACCATTGAAACACATTAAAACAAAAACTTCACTCTTTGGTGAAGACTCTAACTTTTCACAATTCTGAATCCAAGGAATAAGAGTCAAATTAACAATCCTGAGTAACGTGACCTATACCTTTGCAATTTCCCCTTCCCACATCCCTTCTTAACAGTAATTTTACCTCTCAATTTTTATTTGCAGCTTTTTGTCACAACTAGGGCAGCAGAGTTGCACTATGACCCCTCCTACCGGTGGTACCACTGAGGCTGCTTTTGCCTTGTCTCTTCAGAAACACTAAGTCTTCCTTGTTCCCAACTAGATATTTAACTCCTGTAGAGCACAGTCTCCTATCTCTTGAATACTGACTACCTTCACAGTAAACGTTAATGAGGAGTGAAATGATAGGTGGTGTTACTTCCAAAAAGATGTTAAAATACAAAATGGCAAAGGGGTACTTCGCTTCCCTCCTCTGTCCTCCCCGGGATGGGGCCGTTGCTTTCCCCTGGAAGCCCCCTGGGTGGCGCATGGCCAGCCTGGGGCGGGGGGGGGATTGCTCCTGGGCGTGGAGGTCCGGGGGTTGGGGCGCACTCCCCACGCCCCGCTGCCTGGCGCGTCTGTGCGGCCGCCGGGCGAGGGCAGGGAGGCCCCGCTGTTCCGCGGTAGGAGGTAGGTGGTGCTGTTGCAGTGACTTGTCTTCCCCATTGGAGCCAGATCGGGAGGCGGAATGTTCAACTCCTAACTCGGGCAGAAGCGTGGGAGCCGCGCGGGCCGCTGTCCTCCCGACGTCCCTCCGCAGCGACCACCGCCCTCCCCACGCGCGCGGCCTGTGCGCCCCCGACTGCTGCTAGTGCCCGCCCGAGAGCCAGGTGAGGGCCGCTCCGAGGGAGCCGGGGACCGGGAGGGAGAGTGGGAGGCCCGCCATGCTCGCGAGGCGCCTGGCCCGGCGTCCCGGGGCCGAGGCCCTCTCGGGGGCCGGAGTTGAGCGGGCCAGTGGCGGCAGGGGCGAGCGTTCCTGGCGCCAGAGGAACTCATTAACTGACCTCCGCCGCGCCGCGGTCAAGTGTGGCTTGGGGAAGTTCTAGCCCGACCGAGGGAGAAGTTGGCGCCCGAAGAGCGGGGCCCAGTCCGAGCGTCGTCCCAGGCGTTGTCGGCCCCTCGCGAGCAGCACGGGCGTGGGGCGCCTCCCCGGCCGCCGCACCGCCTCCTGGGCCCGCGTTCTGTGATGGGACGCGAGGCCCGGCCGGCGGAGCCCTCGAGCCCGGGGCAGGCAGCTCCGGACCGCCGGCCTCGCACAGGGCGGCCGGGGTACCTCTCGCGAGGCGGAACGCGAGCCTCCCCAAATCAAGGCCGGACGCAGACCGCTCCCCGCAGAGGTCTGTGCGTGCGAGCCGAGAAGCTCAACTTCTGCTTCCCCCGAGGCCGGCCCCGGGCGGCGTTTCCCGCCGAGGGTGACCGCTGCCCGCCCTTCCTGCAACTGTCCGCACACCCGAGCGTCGCCCTTGGCCGTCCCTGTGGGGAGAGGGGGTCCCCTTGACTGAGTTGAGTGGCCCCGGTTTCGTGCACTCGGAGACTTGCAGCAGGCCGCCGGGCGAGCCGCAAGGATAGCCGCCGCGCCTCCCTTGCTGTTGACAGCTTTGGTGAAAACTTTAAATCCGCCTAGATGACGTTGAATTGCCGGGAAAATGGGGAGCTATTGTTAGATTACCGAAAGTGTACATTCTTGATGCGCCTTTAAGTCTCCCATAAACACTGTTATGGGAAACTTAATTACTATTTGTGCTAGTTTCTTCTAATGAAAGCAAAACGATTTAGTGGCCGATCTCGGTAGTATTAACTGGAAGCCACGCGCAAATGGTGTGTTAGAGTCGTCGTCTTACAGAATTAATTGGAGGATATCAGAGTTTATATTGTTCAGATAGACTCCCGTATTAACTAACTCTAGAGATTATTGCTGGAGAATCAGAAGGCTTTCCTGACGTTAGCCAAAGTGTACAGCCAGGATTCAGAGGATCCAAACACACAACAAATTTTAAGAATAGTCAAGTGATTCAAGGCCTATCAATGTCTTTGTGCTAGGTGCAGCCCTACAATAAAATTACATGACGTTTTTTAAATAAAAAATTATAGGCGGTAGCATATAAGCGACGATTTTTGTAGTTTTTAGCACTTTTGTTGATACTGCTGCTAGTAGTGAGAGATTTGGGAGATTCCTAAGTAGATATGAATTGAGTTTGGAGTGTGAATTAGCATAAAAATGATCTTTTGGAGCGGGGTTTACAATCTAATTCCTACCATAACTTCTGTTTATTTGGCGATTTTTTTTAATACTGGAAAATATTATTTAAGGCTCAAGTTTAAGTGACATTAATTCCACATAAATGACCATAATGCACTGACAGAAACTTTTTATTTGTCCTGGAAGAGAAATAGGTCTTTTTCCTACTCTTTTGAAGAACATATTCAAGAGAGAGCATAATTTACAAATATTAAGCATAAGGATTTGGGTCTAAAAATGGATGGTCAAAGATCTTGGGAACTAAAGGACCTTTTTTTCCAAATAAGGAAACTTGGCAAGCTGCACTGTATATTTTAAGTTAGCATAGGAATAAGTGCTATTGGCAATACATTGGCTGAATGCCTATCTGGAATGAACAGCAAAACTGACTTTGTTAAGGTTACAGAATTGTAAACTGAAGTGAGGAGGGGCATGAAGTTGAATATATAAGTCATTAGAGAAAAGGTTCAAGACATTATAGTGATGTATCTTGAAAAGAGGTCAGGCATAAAGTGAAGCTTTTAGTGTGGTGCAAAAGACCGAATGCATAGTTGATTCTAGAAATTGATCGAGAAGAGGAGAGCATCAGTGATCTAGCCCTCTTCAACAATAGAGAAAAATGGGGTTTTGGTGATACAGGCTTTCTTGAAATGAGAGAACTTTTCTGTGTATCCTTAGATGAAGGAAATAAAATCCCTTTGGATCATTTGTTCATTTTATTCTACCCAGGACAGATTGACAAGGAGGTTGTCTCATCTATCCAAGTCTAAGAGGAATAGCAAAGGCGCCTTTTGGTCTTACTGCAGAGAAGATTTAGGCTGCTTTTCTGTGACTATTAACCTTGCCTCACTACTCAAATAAGCAGAATTCCAGCTGTGACCAGAAAACTATCTGTTAAGGGAGGAGAGCTTTAAGTACTGGAGCTTAGATGGATTTTACTGATACATGGGTGCTTTTGTGTGAAATCCTTTTCCATTATGCCCTAAAAGTAGTTCATTAATTCCAACATAGTAGAGGATTCTGTGGGAACAAAGCAACCATGCATTTCACACCCTAACCCTAGCCTCACAATTGCTAATAGGAAATTAAAGTCTTAAATTGAATTTAGATGGATAGTAAGCAGTTTAGTAATTATTATATTCATTAAGAAACCCAAAACCCACTGCCATTGTGTATATTCTAACTCATGGAGATGTGTAGAACTGTCCCCAGGGGTTTACATAGCTGTAAATCTTTATGGAAGCAGACAGCCCCATCTTTCACCTGTGGAGCAGCTGGTGGGTTCAAACTCTTAACCTTATGGTTAACAGCTGAATATCTTAGACACAGAGCCACTAGAGCTCCTCAGAACAAGAAACGAAGTGCACTTAAAGGGAGGCAGGATTCGGAGCAAGGTAGGTGAGAGAAGGCAGGAAAGGTAAATTTGAAGAGAGACAGATGTTGTGGAAATGACTTTGAAGTCAGACTTGACTTTGAATCCCATTTATACCACTCTATTTTTTTATGATTTTCTTTTATATTTGCTTCCAAAGTTCGTATACATTATGTTTCACACTATTTTTCATTCACATTTTGTTTCTTACAATTATTCCCATTCATTATGTGTTTTTTTCCTCCCAAGTCAAACTGTATCCAGCTTTGTTAAAGATACTTTTCATAAACAATCATGGTATTTCAAGCAAATCATGGACCTGAATCGTTAACCATACACAACAACTTTCAAACTCCCTTCTTCAGTGGACTACCAAAATCAGAAAACCACTATAAAACCCAATGAAATCTTCATTTGATGCTCTGAACAGGGAAAGTTTAGAGTGAGGGGTTGACATTTCACATTTAGCATATTGTTTAAAAACTTTTCACAAGCTGACCCTGACTTTCAGAAAATGAAAGAAAAATGGCAGAATTACCAATCTGAAGATCCACAGTCTTTAAAAGGGAAGGGGGAAGGAACTGGTGCTCTTTTGAGGAATGCTACTCAGATGTATTCTGACAAAATGGTAATCAATTTCTTAGGGGGGTTAGGTCCAAAAGGTCTCTGAATTTACAGGAGTCAAGTCTATGCTGAAGGCAGAGGGAGAAGAGGACATAAAAATGGATTTTTGTGCCAAGTTTGTCAGCACCAAAGAATCCTTCCTCCTGATTACCAAGAGAAATTCTCTCAAAGCTAGAAGGTAAAGGTGTTTTCATTCACATCAGTTCAGCTTCAGAGACATACTATTAGTGACATTTGCTCCTTCGCCACAAAAAATAAAGTGTTCCGTGTGCTTACGATGTAGCTTAAAAAAAAAGTAAAACAAAATTTTCCATTTTTATGAAACTTGATTAAAAAAATAGTATTTCAAACTGTACAGTCACCAGAAGCACACAGTTATCAAAAATGAACACACTTCATTCATTATGAAGATCCCATTCATTGTGTTTTATAAAATTAATCACCATTTAGACTATGCCCAGCATTACCCTTTCTTTTTAAGTCCCGACTAGATCTTTCTCTTTTCCTTTACCCTCTCCCTTCACCCACCAGCCATTTATTCTTACCATTTGTATTATGTACAACTTTTACACCTTTTATCCTCAGTTTCCTCACATGCAAATTTGAGACAGTAATAGCTTTTATTTATTTTTTTTTTAATTTTTTTAATAGCTTCTTTTAAAGAAAACACATATAATACAGTGTACAGAAATGCTTGACCTAATGTTGGGAACTCCAGTCAGCATCATTGAGTGGTAAAAAAACTGCTTTTCCAAATTGTTCACATTATACACAAGGAAAGGTGATGTCTCCCCTGTACCAAGCTGGGACTTGTCCTACATGCAGATCATACTATACATGTTGTAGAAGTGGGAACTTTTCAGTTATGCGCCTCTTTAAGTGTTTTCTAAAGTGGCTCTGTGAACCTGTGCTTAGATTTGGTTGTTCTGTACTGTTGAATCAGAACTGACTCATTGAATCCACCAGCTGTTCTTTCGTGGAGCTGCTGGTGGATTTGAACCATGTGATTTGGGGTTGGCTCCTTACTGCTAAGCCACCAGAACTTCTTGTGTTTGTATATAACTTTGTAATAGTCTTAGAAGAGGATCTGAAAATGTGTGTAAGTATTTATTTGCAGAATTTGGAAGTTGTAAGAATAGGTAGAAACTACTTAGAATTATTCTTAATGCTGATTTGGATCAGAGCTAGAAATCAATCCCCTTCTTTCTGGACTCATGCCTGGTTTTTGCATATAGGAAAACTAAAAAGTGACAGAAAGCGTCACTGTCCTCTGCATTCTACCAAGATCTGAAGGCCATAAAAACCTCTGCTTGTTAATTTTTTTCTATTAAACTGCTCTTTTATAGTAAAGGGTGAATGTATTGCTTCCCCTTGGCCCCCCCGGCGGTCAATATACATGACTAGGATGCTCTGGTGGCAGAGTCCGTAAGGAGTGGCAGAGCTATCCCAAAGGAGGCATCTTTCTGATGGTTCAAATCCAATTGTTCGGTGAGAGAAAGCCGAGTAGTCTCTTCTCATGGGATTGACAGCCTTGGAAACACGCTGGAGGGTCAGCTGTGAGTTGATTCCAACTCAGTGTCAGTGAAGTAAAAATAATACTTCCCACTATAAGCAAGAAAGGTCTTTACAATCTCATTTTTATATTATTTTAAAAGTTCCAGTGAATTTGACATTCTCTTCTGCTTTACAGTCTCTTGCTATATAATACTGTTGAAAAAGTAAAGACCTAGATTAAACATGTTCATTTCCTCTAATCTTAATGTACAGTTGCTCCTGGAGGATAAGTGTTTATTCACACACACCTTCATTCACCTTTCACACATTACTGTTTGCTTCACATAGGTAATATGCACTTTTTCCCTCCAGATGTAGCCCTTTTCAGGGATCTTAATGATCTCAGTTATCCTTAAGGCTCATAACATGGCTTTAATATTACCAACTTTAAAAGGAAAATGCGCTTTTGAAGAAAACAGCATTGATTCTGATAATGGTCCTTTAGTGTTAAGTTCGGCCCACTTCCTAGGTGGTGTAATTGACTCCATTTTACTGAGAAAAGAATAGGTATATCCAGATTGTAATCCAGAGATATTATATTTCACAGGTTATACTGCGACTTTCATGATTAAAACAACTCTTTGCTTGGGGAGTCAAAAGAGAGGCATAGAATGGAAGTCTGGAACGTGACTCACCTTCCCAGCCAGGTTTGGCAGGAGAGATTAGGAGGCTGACCCATCATCTCATTATCTGCATCACTGATACTCATCATCACACTCCTCCCATGGTATCAGGACGGCTTAGTGCCAGGTTCCTGGCTAAATCCCTAAGAAGAGGTGGGAGATTGCTCACACTTTATACCGGGTTAGTTAATCATGGCTTACTCATGGAGTTGAAGTGAATCTTTAAAAAAGTATTCGTTCTCTTTTCTGACTGATGCCAGAGTCTCCAGTTCCACACCCCTCCCACACACCAAACAGTGATGGGGAACTCACTACTGAATGAGTTGGAGGTAGGGGAAGACTGGCATATTTTCTTGTTGGGCAACCTTGGTAACCAAGAATTCTTTCCGTAGCTGTCATCCACCTATATGTTTGTCTGTGGATTGGCAGTGCATGATGTTGGGTTTGGTCTTCTCTGTGTTTTAACATTCCCGCTGCCTTTCATCTTCTTTGAGGGATCCACAGTTTTTACCCTTGTGTTTACCATTTGCAGGAAACAGTGCATTCTAGCTCATCTAGGACTGTCCTGTTTGTCAGCAGCCAGGATGGTCAGTGACTGTCTACTTGTTCAGAGGGTGAAATAAAAGTCAGGTAGCATCAAGACTGAGGAGGTTTGTGGAAGACTGGCTGGTTGGAATAAGCCTTTGTCTGTTATTCACAAGTGGCGGCATGTGTGTCAGAGTAGACCTGACCACCACAGGGTTTCTGAAGTCTGGTTTTTCTGAAACAGATTGCCAGACCTTTCTTCCAAGGTGTCTTCCGGGATGTCTTTAGGAAGATTCAAACTTCCGCCCTTTCAGTTAGCAGTCAAGAGAGTGTTAACTGTTTATACCACCCAGGGATTCCCCTCCCTGAATGCCTGTGAGTTATTCTATTGCCTTCTCAGCACTGACTGCTTTATTCAAATTCTGGTCTGATTCACTTCCTTCATGACTCTGTTAAACATAGCACAACATGCCTCCAGTTGTTAAACACATACCCACACACAACAACAACAACAACTATGCAACAAACCTAGACTGTACCTGCTTCACTCACGTTTTCCTTTTGGCTTCTCTGTTAGCGTCGGTATGTTTCTGCCTGGTGTAAAAGTGGTGTCAGTGTCCCCGCCTACGACATTTTTGTCCTTCCTAAATTTTAGCTCTGGTAACAACACTTTGGCATTTGGGGAAGTGTGTCTTGAAGTCTGCATTCATTGTTTGAAGTTATTGTTAGATGCTGTCAAGTCGGGGATGACCCACAGCGATCCTCTGAACAGAATCTGAACCCTGTCATCATGTGCCATCCCCACACTTGTTGACATAATAGAACCCATTGTGGCAGTCACTATTAGTCTACCTGGTTGATGGTCTTCCTCTCTTTCACTGACCCTCTACCCTTCTGAGCACCATGCGCCTCTCCAAGGAACAGCCCCTGCTAGCAACATGTCCAGTGTAGGTGAGGCAAAGCCTTATCATCCTTGCCTCCAAAGAGCACTCAGGCTGCATCCTTTCCAAGATCTATTTGCTTATTCTCTGGGCTGTCCATGGGATGTTCAGCACACTTTTATAAAAACCACAGCTGAAAGGCATCAATTCTTCTTCCGTCCTCTTTATTCAGGTACTTCAAGAACTGTAGTATCAGTAAGTGACTAGCAGCTAAGGATTTGCACTGTCAAATCAAAGTTAGACAGTTTGAATCCACCAGCTGCTCTGAGGGAGGAAGATGGTGGCCTCCTTCCATGCAATTTGACAGCCTTTGAAAATCCACTGGAGAATTAGCTAAAGTAAGTTCAGATTCCAGAGGCAACTAACAACAATGGCAACATAGTATGGATACTATTAAAAAAACATTTCAATTAGCCAGTTCATTTTTACTTGAACTCTTAACTGGAAAGTTATATTACCGATCTGTGACAGATACAGGGAGAAGAGAAAAAAATCCAAACCAATAAACTCATGTAAAAATAGCTGTACTGTTTTCAAATTCTTAAGATTTGCCTCTCTCATCTGTCTAGCCTGAAGACTTCTTATTCATTGTACCCAGCCTGTTCTTGACAAGAAAGGTTGGTGGTTTTAGAGGAATGCAAGAATTATCTTTAGCAGACAAAGTACAAGTTACTTTTATCCTCATACCTAGAGTCTTCTAGCTCTTAGCATTTTGGTGGTTAAAAACAAACAAGCACAGACAATAGAGCAATAGTCCTCTTCAAAGAATAGGAATCTTTGACTCTTATTAGACTTTGGTATTATAAACAAATACACCAAACCAGAACCTCCACTATATTTTCTTTTTTTTTAAAGCAAGACTTTTTTAAAAAAAGTGACGAAACTGTGATCTAAGAAGTATTGCTTTAATATATAAGGTGCTAAAGCACATTTTTATTGGTTTATGCATTAACCCATGTTTTTGTTGTTGTTGTGTACCATTGAGTCAGAACTCACCCATAGTTCACTTTCTGGTGGGTTTTCAGAGGCAGCTAATCACAGGGGAGGAGATTGCCCATCTTGCTTCCATGGAGCAACTAGTGGATTTGAATCATGAGCTACAGGATTGTAGCGCATCATCTTTTCACTAGGTCACCAGAGCTCTGTATGTTAAGGAGACTAAAATAATAATAGCATAAATAAATGTTAAAACGGGATTGGCAAAGAAATGTGTTGAGAGTAATGAATATTCTCTAAGAGTATGTTGTTGTAGGGGAGCTCTGGTGGCCTAGTGGCAAGAAGCTGCACTGCAATCCCAGAGGTACACAGTTCGAAGCCACCAGATGCTCTGCCCGAGAAGGAGGCACAATTTCCTCCTGTACCAGTCAGATCTGATTTGACGGTATACACACACACACAAATGATAAAATAAAAATAAATTAAAAAACCCATTTAAAAAAAAAGAGTATGTTGTGTTTAGATTGTATTTAGATTGTAATGAAACAAAGCACAATTTGTTTCCCCTGTTATATTGCATGAAACCTATAACTGTTTAGTTTTGTGAAGTAGGAGAAAAAGAAAGTATAAATCAGGAAGGAAAAAAAGAGGAATAATTTGAATTCAGAAAATAATAGGTCCATATAAATGTAAAAGATAGATCCAAGTGGGGAGGATCCCTCAAAGTCTTATTTTATGGTTAAGATAAAATATATTTGCTGTAAAGCTTTTTATTTCACAGTATTTAAGACTAGGTTAATGGGTGTAGGTATGTCAAAGACAATAAGATTGACACAGGATTGAGCAGGATATAGGGCTGTTGTACATAGGGTCACTATGAGTCGCAAGTGACTCGATGGCACGACAACAACACCTTGTGGCATAATATATAAGAACTTGTGCCACTGACCCAAAGCCAGCACCTCTGTGGCAGTTTGAATTTACCAGAAGCTCTGAGGAAGAAAGATGAACAATTGCTTGCCTCCTATGCAGTTCACAGCCTCCATCTGAGTGCCTCAGCTATGAGTTGGTAATGACTTGACTGAGTTGAATGAGGCAAGTGAGGAGTCCTGATGGCACAGTGGTTAAACTGGTCAACTGCTGACTGCAAGATTGGCAGTTAAACCCACTAACTGCTCCTCAGGAGCAAGAGCTTGTTATCTGCTTTCATTTACAGCCTTGAAAACCCCCCAGAGCAGTTCTGTTTCATCTGTAGGTTGCTGTGAGTTCACATCAACTCAACAGCTAGATCGGTTGCATCTTCTTTAGGAAGGCATTCATTTATTTGGATTGTAAAGTCTGGAATGCAGACAGAAGTCACTTAAGTAAGTGCCATAATAGAATAAATAGTCTTAGAAACTCTAGCATATAAAAAAGTAACCACTATTGTTGTAGGAATTTTAATCATCTCCTTATTAAAAATGTTCCAAATAAAAAAGAAAATATTTACGAATAAGGCAGAAATCATGAAAAGTTGGCAAATTCTACTAGGTTTCTCTAACTGGTCTTTTGCTTTACTCATGCCACTGGTGTGTTGAAATACTTGTTATCTAAAAGCGAGATTTATCAAAGAATCTAAGTAATACTGTGCACATTTCATCACTTGAAGACTGTCAGTTTTAAAGACATTTGGTCACAGAATAGGCCGACTTTTCAATGAGTTTAGGAATGCTATAGACTTCCTATCTGGTAATTTTGTTAGTGGAAATATTTTCAATGAAAGATGGGAAGTGTGAAGTAGTTTGTAAATGTGGTCAATATCTGCTCCTAGACAACAAACTGGACTCCAGACATGGAAACTGGACCTGGACCAAGATGGGAAGAACAAAAGTCTGGGCTGCACTGTTAAGGACAAAGGGGAGAGTCTAATGCAGCCACGCTGGACTAAGCCCTACAAATTTCTGACTTCTGTTTTTGTTTATGTTGCTGTAAGAAAACAAATGTTCTTCCCCAGTGGTTAGATAATTTCTTCAAATAGTGCAGAATTCTTGTTTTTACTGATTCCCACCCCCATCTAAAATGAGAAAATTAGTCTGCAGCAAATCTTGATTATCTTTTTTCAGCCGTAGCTATTATTTATTGAGGGTTTGATATGTGCTGGAGTCAGCGTGATAGTTGCCTTTCATATGTCAGAGCTTATTCTGATAAGAGCTGTGCACAGTTAAGGGCTGTTATGTTCCTTTTCAGATGAAGAAACGTACAAAGAGAAAAAATGATGTGCTCCATATTACTGAGAAGTGGAAATAAAGTCCAGAGTCTTGTCTGTCTCACTCTGTGCTCATTCACTCAGATCAAGATTATTCAGATCAGATCAGGCTGGAATCAGCTGATAGCTGACCCTCCAGGGCATTTTAGGAGGCTTTAAACTAAATAGGAGGCAGTTCCTCATCTTCTCCCTGGGAACTTCTGGTGGGTTGGAATCACCAGAGACACTCCCCATTTTGGGTTAGCATCGCAACTCCCTATGGTCTGTGTCAAGCGAACTACGCTATGTCTAAGATTTTTTTATTACAGTTGAACTTTAAAGGATGACTTTTTAGTTTGATTTTTCTTTTATTTTAATTTTGGGGGGAAATAGAGAGGGGAAAGAAATTTGTCTTATTTGAAGTTTGAACACTGATCTGAAAGTTTAAGAAGTTAAATAGATCAATCAATGAATGCTGCTGTTATGTGCTGTTGAGTCGCTTGAGACTCATAGTGAGCCTATGTACAACAGCTCTGAACCTTTCTCTGTCTTTTCTTAAATAAAATTTTAATTGTGATTTTAATGAACATTTATAGAGAAGTTAGATTTTCATTCATTCATTGCTGCATATTTTACTCCTTAATTCTCCTTTCCCTCACCCTGCTTTATCTTGAGCCCACCTCATTGTCTCTGACACACCCACCCTCATTATCCCAGTCACTGAGTCAATCCATCTCATGCAGGGTCTTCCTCTCTTGTGCTGTCCCCCACCCTCCCAAGCGTGATGTCCTTCTCTAAAGATTGGTCCTTCCCTCCTTGCAACATGCCCAGAGTAAATCAGATGGAGCTTCAAAATCCTTGCCTCCAAGGAGCAGCCTTATTTCACTCTTTCCAGGACAACCTTGATTTTTCTCCCAGCAGTCCATGGTATATTCGGTACTCTTCGCTAGCACCAAAAGCTAAGTTCTTTACCTCCTACCCCTTTACTACAAATTGTATTTTAAAATTTTGAAAAAATTTGTCTTGCTGTCAAGAACACACAGCTGGTTGGGTTTCACACCAAATTAATGATTTTCAGGACTGTCACACTTACCTTCTTCCGCCCCCCCCCCTTGCTGTTTGTTTTGCTTTTTGGTAATACACTTGCTCTAACCTACCCCATAGTGGCGTGTGGAGGGAAAAATTAGTATTTAAAACACCTCTGAGAATCTATGAAACAAAGTTAAGATGATATAAAATTAAAACTAAGAATTTTCGTATGGAGAGAAAGTACTTTCCCATTATTAGACTAGGTATACTATGTAAATATAGATAATAATATTAAGATATTAAATTCTATTTTAATAGAGAACAAATACGAAATTAGAAAATAATTTGATCAGGAGTCAGTTTCCCTGAAATGCTTTAAGTGTGGTTGTCCAGCAACTCAGAAATGTGCTTCTTCTGGTTATAAAACATTATTGTTATAGAATAGTGATTTCAGATTAATGGAGAAAAAAAAATCAAGGTAAATAAAGGTATATGTGATCTCATACTCATATTTAAAAATGCCAATCTTCATCTTGTTTTTCACTAAAACCATAATGCTTTTTGCCAAACTCGCCGTCGTTTAAAACTGTTCTCTTTCTGAGTAAGATGGGTTCAATAATGTATACTGCACTGAAGCAGAGGAGGGAGAGAACCGTCTAAAAGAGAGATGTAACTGGGTATTTCTGTCATCACAGGAGACTAGAGCGAGGGCTGCATGGTGTAGGGGACCTGGGGGAGGGAAAAAAAAATTAAAAAAAAAATAAAACTGTTCTCTTTCTTATACACAAGAATTGTTAATCTCGTCAGTAATCAGAGAAGACTTAATTTTTTTTATTATCTCAGTAACGCATTCAAATAATGGTAGAGTTCCATTCATATATTCCTAAATGGCAGAATATCTCAGGGAGTAAGAGTAATTCTGAGAAGTCCATAACTAGTTACTTCATGTGCAATCTCCAGAGGTCTGCCTTCCTTTGGCACCCTCAGACTATGTTCAGATCTGACTGGTCCTCCCTCAGCTCATTTGTATTCCTTATGCTTACTCTAGACCATAAGGGGTAAAACTGATTTGTGGGGAATATGATCATGGAATTAATCATAATGAATTGATCTCTTTGGGACTGAGTCCCATGTAGGATTCTAAAGAGTACATGTACTTTTAAAAAAATCAGTGTCACGGTTTGGTTTGCAAAGGGTATGTCCCTCCTTTTTCTTTCCAATTATCCCTGTCTAACACTTACTAAGGGATCTGTTGGCATGTAGACAGAACTGAGACATTCAGTTAGAGGTGAATTTCAATTCCTGATTGTGGAAACATAGTCAAGAAGTTTGAAATACGGCTTAAACTTAGAAGAGTGTAGTCCTGGAGTTCCCAAACACATTCTCCTCTGTCTCCTAAAAAACCTTGGCAGCTTTTCCAAGTCAGAATTTGCTTTGAATTCTTTAGAGGCACTGAAAAAAATTACAGCCCTCAGGTTTTACTTAATCTGGTTGAAGCTTTCCAGGTGCAAAATTTATAATGGGAGAAGATCCAGAAACTAGCCATTCTTCAACAAATTATTATTTTTTTTAAATAGGAAAGGTAATATGTTTGTATGGTTCACTGTGTGCAGTTGAAAATGTTTTTGCCTTTAGGAAGTTGGTCAGGTAGGGATTAAGTAGAGATGAATGCATAAAGAAGGGTGTCACAGTGAGGAACGTTTAACTCTGCTCATGAGCCCTGGTGGAATAGTATGTAATTTATCAGACTACTAACCAAAAGGTCGGCTGTTCAAATCCATAAGAAGGGTGAACCGTCTCCTCATGTAAAGATTTACAGCCTCAGGGAGATGATGGAGAATTGAATGAAAATAATGAGTTTGACAGCTTGACATGAAACTCAAAGGTGATGGTTGTGGACAAGAATCTGTTAGGCAGAGCAAGATGTTTGACGCAGATGCTAGCCTGTGCAGTCCTGTAGAGATGGGAGGGATGACAGCTTGTACGAGCTAGTGCCGCTTACTTAGCATGTGTATGTGGAGTGAGAAGATGTAATGTAAAGATGGCTATACATGATGAAAACAAAAACACAAGAATTCCTGAAATTTAAAAGAATATGAGTTATAGTCTGAAATAATGTCTTAGTTATCTAGTATTGCTATAACAGAAATACTTTCAGTAGAAGGTTTCAAGAACAAAAATACGTTCTCTCATTGTTTAAGATACCATGGACTGCTAAGAAAATGAACAGGTTCAACCTGGAGAGGGTTAAACCAGACTGCTCCTTGGAGGCAAGGATTCTGAAGCTCTGTCTGACATACTTTAGGCATGTTGCGAGGCTGGATCATGCTTGGGAGGGTGGAGGGACAGTGCAGGAGAGGAAGACCCTCAATGTGATGGATTGATTCATTGTATAGGGTAATGAGGGTAGGTGTGTCAGAGACAATAAGATTGGCAAGGGATAGAGCAGGGTTTAGGCCTGTTGTACATAGGGATGCTATGAGTCACAGGTGACTCAATGGCACATAACAACAACAACAACATAGTTGAAGGTACTAGAAGTCTAGATTCAGGGCACTCGCTCTGCAGGAATGCCTTCTCTCTCTAGGGTAAGGCCATGTCTTCTTTTCACATTTATATTCTCAGGGTCCTTAGAAATCACCATATGTCTTGGTATCAGTCTTCACATGCATCTAGGAGCTTCTCAGTGCAAGGACACTAGGCCCAAAGGACACATTCCACTCCATGTTTGTCTTCCTTGGTGATACTGAGGTCCTTCTGCTCTGCTTAGTCTATCATTTTATTTCTTGCAAGATAAAAGGAGATATAGGCAAAGCTCCAGAGAAACTCCCTTACATGAAATCAGGGTTGATCCTAAGTGCTGCATCCCACCCTAATCCTGCCTCCAAAACACAGCAAACATTACCTAGTCTCAGTCACATAACCAAATTGTGCCTCATTAATACATTAAGATCCAACACATCACATGTAGAGGATAGTTACCTTCGATCACTTCAAAGGGGTTATTAAATTGTTACATTATGCAAACTTATGTCATTACATAACTGACAAACCACTGAAATTTATGGACACATTTTAGAGGACACAATTCAACCCATGACAAGGACATTCTGTTGACTCAAAAGGACATACTTATCAGGATATTGTGGTTAAACATCTGAATTTCAAGAATGTATAGAAGGAAGACACTAAAAAAGATACTCAAAGAGAGCCAAAAGAATTGAGAAATAATTAGGAACTAGAGTAACAACAAATTACATAATAGCCGCATTAGAGAGTAGAAGCTCATAAAGTGATACTTTGAAAATTATGAAGAAAGTATTTTCCTACCTAGAATTACATATTCATCTGGGCTATCAATTAAGAAATTTTAGGATACATTGATTCTCTAGCAAATCTGTGCTTAAGGGGTTGTTACTAGAGGATGAGAGAAGGAGCTTCAAAATCCTTATCTCCAAGGAGGAACCTGCTTTCAACCTCTCCAGGACAGACCTGTTTGTTTCTCTTAGCAGTCCAGGGATATGTTCAATTGTTTTCTCCAGTGCAACAACTCAAAAGACATTGATGATTCTTCTTTTATTCATTTTCCAGATCTCAGATGCATAGCAAGCATTTGAGAAGATCATGGCCTGGATCAGGCATACCTTAGTCTCTAGACTGACATCGTTGTTTATAAGCACTCTGGATAGGTCCACAACAGCAGATTTTTCCAATGCAATTTGGCTTTTGATTTCCTGACTGCTGGTTCCAAGAGTGTTGATTGCATATCCAAGCGAGATGAAATCTTTAACATCAATCTTTTTTCCATCTGTCGTCATCAACAATTTGCATTATGCAGGTGACACAACCTTACTTGCCGAAACTGAGGAGGACCTAAAGCATTTGCTGTAGCAGGTCATGAACTGCAGCCTTCAATATGGATTGAAGCTCAACATCAAGAAAATAAAAGATTCTGACCACTGAGCCAACTGGCAGCATCATGATAGATGGTGAAGAGATTGAGATTGTTAACAGCTTCAGTTTGCTTGGCTCCACAATCAACACTCTTGGTACCAGCAGCCAGGAAATCAAAAGACAAATTGCATTGGGAAAATGTGCTGTCAGAGACCTCTCCAAAGTACTAAAGAGCAATGAGAGCAATGATGTCAGTCTGGAGGCTAAAATGTGCCTGAAATAGGCCATGGTCTTCGCAATTACTTGCTATGCATCAGATGCTGGAGAATGACTAAGGATGATAGAGGAATAATTGATGCCTTTTAATTTATCATGCTGGAGAATAGTATTGAGTATACCATGGACTGTTTGCAGAACAGATTTGTCCTGGAGAGAGTGAAACCAGGTAGCATCTTGGAGGCAGGGTTTTTAAAGCTCTCTCTGACATACTTTGGACATGTTGCAAGGAGGGACCAGTCCTTGGAGAGTTACATCATGCTTGGAAGGGTAGAGGGACAGCACAAGAGAGGAAGATTGTGGATGAGATGGATTGACTGTGGTAGTGAGGGTAGATGTATCAGATACAGTGAAGTTGGCTTAAGATAAAGCAAGGGTTCAGGGCTGTTGTATATAGTGGCATTATGAGTTGCAAGCAACTTGACAACACATAATAGAACATCATGATTCTACCTATTGGCCCAATGGTAAGGCTTTTGTTTTCTTTCTTTTTTATTTTCTTTCTTGATTTTGAAAGGCATATTGAAAGCTGCAGCCCTTGACCTTCTGTAGCAAATGTTTCAAGTCCTCCTCGGCTTGAGCAAGCAAGGTTGTATTATCTAAATAACATAGGTTGTTGATGAATCTTCCTCCAATCTTGATACCACATCCTTCTTCAGAAGTCCAACCTCTTAAATGATCTGCTTGCCATATAGATTGAAAATATATGGAGAAAGGATACATCCCTGATATACTCCTTTCTTGATTTTGAACCATGCAGTGTTTCCTTGCTCTGTTTGAACAACTGCTTCCTGGTCTAGGTATAGATTTCACATGAGTGCAGTCAAGTGTTCCAGGATTCCCATTCTTCTCATTGTTAGCTATAATATGTTGTGGTCCACACAGTCAAATACCTTTGCATAGTCGCTGAAACACAATAGACATCTTTCTGGTACTCTCTACTTTCAGGCATGTCCGTCTGACATCATCAGTGCCATGGTCTTCGAAATCCAGCTTGTATTTCTGGAAGCTCCCTGTGGATGTACTGTTCTAGTAATTTTTGGATAATCGTCACATAGTCCATCTTCTGGAGTTATTTGCCTAGCATATAGATTGATTAGGTCTGGTGAAAGGATACAGACTTTATGCTTTATACCTTTTCTGCTTTTGAACTCTATGCAGTATTCTTATTGTTCTTGTCACATTACTGGTTCTTAGTCTATTTACAGGTTCCACTTGAGCACAATGAAGTGTTCTGGAATTTTCCTCATTTACAGGATTCCCCATCATTTGTTATCAGTTGATAGGTGAATCAATGAAACACAGGTAAACATCTTTTATATATTCTCCTGGTTCTTCTTTCTTAGTGACACTCCGGTCCATCTGACATCAGTAATGATGTTCCTTGTGATAAATGTTTAAAAAATTTGAGCAAACAGTAAGAAACACCCCCCAGAGTAATTAATAATTATCAACTCCAAGAAGAGAAATAATACATTATCTAAGGAAAGAAATAGAGTTACTGAATCCTATATGCAAATAATGGGAATAACATTTACTTAGCTAGACTTCTGCAAACTCTGAATGTTTATTTAACCAAATGTTATATAACATAGTTGGAGACTATGGTGATTATGAGAAATAAATCTTTAGCTTCCATAAGGAGAAGATAATAACAAAAAAATCAAGGATCAAGTAAGCAGATCATTTAAAAAAAATCTACTAAAGAGTTGAGATTAGTTGTTTTTTTCAGATAGGGAATTTGACGTGAGTGACTGGGGAAGAGAGCTCCTAGTTTTTAATATAAACTTTTTAGTTCTACTTGATAAAAATAAAATGAATTTAAAAGTAGATATATAATCTGTGACACAGAGGGAATTTACACTTGGGGCTCTGTATTTTGTGTGACAAAGTAGCTGTCATCCTCTGGATACTCATTTTGGTTCAGTCTAGAGTTATGTTCATTGTCTTCTTCTTTTACATGTTTAACAGACAATGACTTAAGAAAAAAGTAAACTGTTGTTTTAGACACATGGATCTTGATGCTTTGTCCTCCTTCTGCCAAAAATATGCCCCTTACATTATTGTATCAGACTGTGACCAGAGGAAGACTAACACCATCTCCTACTAACCCTCTTCCAACTGACTGGCTGGTCACATCATGGAGGGTGATTACTTCGTTACCTGCCAAACCACTGAGAATGATGACCCCGCCAAGTCAACATTTATTTTGAAGGAATACAGTTTAGTACATGACAGCTGCCAACAGAAAGTTGGGTATATTAAACTCACCAATAGCTCTGCCAGAGAAGAGACCTGACAGTTTGCTCCCATAAAGACTTACAAAGTCCAGGAAACCCTGTGGGGAAATCCTGTAGGATCACTGTGTATCTTGTGTTTAAACTCCTAAAATACATTACCTAACCTTTGGAGAATAAACAAACAACACTTTTCTCTCTTTTACCTTTAGCCCAAAGTCGAGCAGAGTTCAACTGCACCTAAGAAATCAGCATTCCTCAGTGACCTGATGTTCCTAAAATGGGTTTGCTAGTCATCTGCACATTAAGATCTCTGAGCCAACTGTATACATCACTCAGCAAAGCTTGGAGTTGTTTATGGAAAGATTTTTGTTCATTTATATAAATAGTAACTGCCTTTGCTCCCTGACAGGAGGAAAATAGAAAGAATAATAAAATGCACATATTCTTTTTGCCTAGATCCAGTTGTTAAGTTTGTCACATTTGCTTGCTTTCTCTCTCTACATGAGCACATTTACTTTGGACGAGTACCGACCCATTTTAAAGTAGTAAACTACAGACAAAGAGCTCTGGTTGCGTAAAGTGTTACAGTGCTTTCCAAAAGTCAGTGATTTCGTGTCCACCAGCTGCACCACAGGAGAGCTGGTCTCATGTAAAGATTTACTGTATCGGAAATGTTGGAGGGTTTTCCCTGAGTCAGAATCTATGTGAAGGTGTTAGGTTTGGGTTTAAGTTGTATCATCTCGTAATAGTCCGACACTTAACCTTCCAAGAACAAGGACATTTTCCTCCCTAACCAAAACACCATTATTTACTATGGAAAAAAAACAACAGCAACAACATAGAGTTCTGTTTCCTTAAAATTTCAATAATACTGTCTACAATTTTTTTTCTCCCTTAACCCAGAATCCAGTCAAGGATCACACATTGTACCAAGTCATTAAAGTCCCTTGTATATTAGTGATTTCCTGACTTAAAGAAAACCTTATGTAACAGCAGCAAATTTGGAAAACCAATTCTTCTCCATTATGGGTTTTCTTTTTTTTTAATCCTTCACTGTAAAATTTGAGTTTACTGTTTTGGCAAGCATAAACGTGCAGACTTTTGGATTTACCAGGTTTTAGATTTTTATGTAGGTGCAAAACATTAGTCCATTGCTTTTCTTATTTATTTGCCTGTTTGTTTAGTGCCGCCGCCCCCCCCCCCCACATGCGGTAACCTGTGGTTTAGCAGAGTATGTTGGAGGAATGACTGTTTACCTGGAGAATAGTAAAACTCCTTATTCCACAGAATATATAATCACTGCAGTAATCTCTGGGAGAGGTAATCCTGTTCCTCTGGAAACAAGCATAATATTTTTAAAAAACATTCTTGGCAGTGATCTTGGGATGATTTAATACAGTGTAATCAAGGGCAAATTTTCTGCTCTTTAATTAAGTTCTGCTGCAGTGTGCAGCCCAGGGCGTCACTTGGGGAAAACCCTTGGCCAATTTCTCTGTCATCCTGAAGCTGAAAGTTTGCTTTTGGAACATAAACACTGATTGTGTGTCTGTTCAGTCTGCAGCATTCTGGCTGCCCTGTGCCCGGCTGTTGGGTTGCTTGGGATATGTATATTTTGTGTGAACTGAGCACAACCTGGAGAGATGGCATGCTTCAGATGCCAGAAGAGCTATGCAAGCTCACTGTTGAAAGCATGCTTCCCGTTTGTCAGGGCTTCATGATAGGAGACCTGGTGACACAGTAGCCTTTACGCAGAGCTCCCTGGGATGTACGGGAAGTGCCACTACAGGTTTTGTCAGGGAGAAATCTGAGCCATTTCTCTGTGGACAGCTGTGCTTCAAAGCCTGGGCAAGTTGCTGTTAAATTTTGCATGGGCTGCCAGGGTGAGTGTTTTAATTTTGGTTTGTTTGTAATTTTGCTTTTCTGCTTCTTAAGTCAGCAAAGTTCTTTCTGGAAGTTTCCGAGGAGGACTCATTCTATACATTATTGAAAGTAGGGTTTTATCAGGTTCATTCCGATATTGGTAATTCATCTTTCCTTTTTCTTTCTCTCTACAGATTTTGTGGAAGTATAATACTTTGTCATTATGCGATGTCGTCTCTCGGTGCTTCCTTTGTGCAAATTAAATTTGATGACTTGCAGTTTTTTGAAAACTGCGGTGGAGGGAGTTTTGGGAGTGTCTATCGAGCCAAATGGATATCACAGGACAAGGAGGTGGCAGTAAAGAAGCTCCTGAAAATAGAGAAGGAGGTAAGGTCTCTTCTTGCTTTCAGAAATGGTGATAGCACTTATCACTTACATAAGCTTTTCCAGCTTGGAGGCAGAGGGTCAGAGGGCTCTGCGGGACGCAGCAAAGCCTTTGGGCCAGATCCATGAGGCTGTTTCCCAACTTCCATTCTGGGAGCCCCATAAATAGAAATTATTGCATCGTGTGCTTTAGAGTTGAGTTCTCTTTGGAGTCATCTGAACCGAGAGGATTTCTTTCCAGGGTAGGAAAAGACCTAATGTTCTCTGAACTCTCCTTGCAGGCAGAGGTGCCTTCCCCCAAGCTCTCAGCTCATCTTTTCTCAGGCCGTCCAAGAGGGGTCAGTAGAGAGTAATGTAAAAAAATGTTCATCCCTTTCCTCTCCTTGACGTGGTGGTCTTCAAGAGCTGTCTTTGAAAAGAATAGGAATCGTTTTTAAAAGCCAACCAACCAATACCAGTTTATGAATGCATTCATGATGGAGTTGGATTGATAAAGAATTAAAGGTTTTAGACGGAGAGCGCCTCTCCTTGATAAATCAGCTCTAGTAAATGTAAAGGATCTCGGCACCTGCAGCCTGGGATGTTTGCTAGTCCTGGACCACCTTAAAACTCCAGGACCCTTCCTCTTCAGGAATGTGACACAACACAGTCCCTGGGTTTATTTTAGAACTAGGAGAATAAAAGTAATTGTGGAGCCAACCTGTGGGGGGTGGGGTGGGGGGATGTCAGAGGATCTGGTAACTTGTACCGGGTACCCTCTGGAGATTGTTTTGGTAATTTCTGTTTATGTCTTGTTTGGGATAATTATTATGCCTTTTAATATCTTTTGAAAGTAAACTATCCCCTAAATACCCTTTAATGTCCCTGAATTATTTCCTTATTTCATTAGCTGCTGCCAGTGAACCATAGCAATTGATTAGAGAAGAAAACCTAGATCTTAGCACTTTGTGGCTTTTCTTCCAGGGGTGCTGTCTGATCCCCAGCTGTGCTTTGTGGCTGAAGCCAGGTCAGCAGGATGCAGATACTGAACCTTGGGGATAACTGTAGATTTGGGAGCAGCATTAAAGCCAATGTATACCTAAAATATAAAGGTGCTATATAGAAATTCAAATCTCAAGAATGTCTGTGTTTCATTGATTATG
>NW_006399751.1:45233055-45235588 GCF_000299155.1 Elephantulus edwardii | reverse complement strand
GGCACATAACAACAACAACATAGAAATTGTTGTCTTCTTCTCTCTTACTTCTTGATAAAAAAATTATTTGGGTGGTAGCCAAATAATAAGACCATTTCTTACTGTGAACTGAACCCTAGCTTCTTTGATCTAGTAAACTCTTAAGTCCTTTGTAGATGAGCATTATTATCCTCATTTTGTAGATTGAAAAATAGCATCCTGAAAGAGGCAGTGAAATCTAAGAGATTAGACCCTTATCCTTCGTTGTTGTTTTCATTTTTTTTATTCTGAAATATCTAGACCAGCTCTAGCAACTTTAAAATCAAAATAGCATATAAATGTGGTAATATTTTTTTATTTTATTATTTTGTGTGTGTGTGTGTGTGTGTGTGTGTGTGTGTGTGCCGTCAAATTGGATCTGACTGGTACAGGAGGAGATGGCCCCTCCTTTTCTGGCAGAGCATCTGGTGGATTCGAACCGTATATCTCTGGGATTGCAGTGCAGTTTCTTGCCACTAGGCCACCAGAGCTCCCCTAAATATGGTAATATTTTAAAGCATTTGATCATGTAGTGCTGGTACAATGAACATGTTCTTATTTGTTGAAGATAGAGTGACTTTATGAGACATGAGACATACTTTGGTAGCAAGTGATAAATGCAGCCCATTTATTCTACCCCTCACCAGTTCACAATATTTTTGTACTGCCTGAGAAAAGGAGTCTGATGGTACAATTGTTAAGCACTCAGCAATTTGAATCCACCTAGATGCTTCCCAGGAGAGACACCTGATAATCTGCTACTCCTGTAAAGAGTATGACCCAGAAAATGCCGTGGGGCAGTTCTTCTCTATCACAGTGGGATCATCGTAAGCTGAAAATTGACTCAATAGCACACAGCAAAAACAGTATCTTTGAGAGAACCATGAAAATGACGTAGACAAGCTCTGGGTTGAAAGCAGACATCAAGCAGAACTTCTAACTTTGGGAAGATATTTAACCTGAGTATGTAGAATTCAGGAGTTGAGTTAATTACAGTAAACTTTAGGAGTTTACGTTTTCCCCTGTACGTGGGGAAAATAGACATTCTCAGGTTTGGGCTGGTGACTCTAAGTGGGCTGTGACTGTAGAGCAGCTAACCACAAGGCATTTCTTTCATGGCTCCTGTGAATGGGTTTGAGCTGCTGTCCTTTTGGTTAGTAATAACTGGTTACTGTGCCACCTGGCCACCTACAGGGAGATGGTAAAGCATCCCCATGGGAAACCCCTGCTTAGTCACTGTGAGTCTGTGATGTAAAATTACTGGTTATTGGGAAAGGAGTAGGCATTGTTGTGCAAATTATTATGTCATTGTTGTTAAGAGCTCTCGAGGTCTCATAGTGACCCTATGAATGAAAGACTTGAATACTTGTATAACTTTAATCGTTCCTCCATGTTCATAGAGTTTCCAGAGCCAAGCCATTTCGGAAGTGGACTTTATGTGTTGGTTTGCTGGCTAGATTTTGTCTGTCCTGTAATTGTGTGTGTGTGCTAGATTTTGTCTGTCCTGTAAGAGAGTGTGTGTGTGTGTATTTGCTTGTATATGCGCTTTAAGACAATTTTCGGAGCAAACTTGTTTCCCCGTTAGACAGTCTGTACATAAAATGCTCGGTGGTATTGGTTCTGATCCCCACAATGTGTTAGCACTCTCCCCGTCTTGCCCTGTGTTCCCTACTTCCTTTCAGCCAAATTTTCTGCCCTTCCTACCTTCTTGTCTTTGCTATTGGGAAATGTTGTCCTTTTGTTTTCATATAATTGATTGCGCTAAGGAACACATTCCTCTCAGGTGTTACTGTTTATTTCTTTGGGAAAAGGATGGACAGTGTGCTCCTGTGGGATTTACTGCCTCTGGAAACCCTCTGGAGGCTCAGCTATAGGTCGGTTCTGACTCGACAGTACATGACGTACATACTTTATGGAACTCTGTGGCTTAGTGGTAAGAAACTGTGCTGCCAATGCAAAGGTATGCTGTTCGAATCCATCAGCTGCTCTACTGGAAAAGGATGAGCAATCTCTTCATATGTGATTTACTGCCTGTGAAAACCCACTAGAGGGCCAGCTATGGGATGGTTCCAACTTGAAGGTACACAACAACAATAACACATACTTTGGACATGTTAAGAGGGGCCATACCTTGAAGAAGGACATCATGTTTGAAAGGTGGAGGGTCAGCAAAAGACAGGAAGACCCTCAACCATATGGATCGACACAGTGACTGTGACATTGGGCTCAACTGTGCTCTCGATGGTAAGGATGGCACTGAATAGGGCAGGGTTCAGAGCCATTGGTCATAGGTTCATTTGATTACATGTTACAACAACAACAATAATAATCTACCATTTTGCTGGAAGGTGGTCTCAGAACGATTTTTGTTCCAGGTCGGAATGTGTTTTAGGGTCGTAGTCTGAGGAGGTCCTTGAGCATCTGCCAGACCAATGAGTCTGGTCTTTTCTGTAAACTTGACTTTTTATTCTGCTTTTCTTCCTTCCTTCCTTCCTTCCTTCCTTCCTTCCTTCCT
>NW_006399751.1:45207281-45231197 GCF_000299155.1 Elephantulus edwardii | reverse complement strand
TTGTACATAGGGTTGCTATGAGTCACAGGCAACTCGACAGCACATAACAACAACAAGAACAACAACCGTTAAATCAGATCTGGACACTGGTACAGGAGGTTGCCTTCCTTCTCCAGCAGAGCACCTGGTGGATTCAAACCGTGTACCTATGGGATTGCAGTGCATTCTTTTCTTTCTAAACAGGACTCTCTTGATCTCAGTTAGAGTAAATGGTAGTGGAAACTGGGCACCATCCAGTTCTTCTGGTCTCAGGCATGTGGTTCAAGATAGAAATGTTAGGGTGGCACTTTGTAGAACTGATGGTTGTATATACTTGTGGAAGCATTTCATTTTTAAATTAAATATTGATAAAAAATTATTTTACTATTTAAATTAGTTTTAATGTAAAGATTTAGCTTTTAAGTAATACCTCTAGGTAGCTGATATTTGTGCTGTTAGGAATGTAAATTGGTTGAACCTTTCTGGAGAGTTTTGCAGAATATATTAAATAATCTTAAAATGTTTGTTTCTATTGAGACAGAAATTTTACTTGTAGGATTTTATCCTAAGAAAAAAATTAGAGATATATAGAAAGACTAATAAATAGGGTGCTTATGGCCTATTGGCAAGAAGCTGCACTGCAATCCCAAAGGCGTGCAGTTCAAGGCTACCAGCTGCTCCACAAAAGAAGGATGGGCAGTCTTCTCCTGTGTGATTATCTGCCTCTGAAAACCCACTGGAGGGTCAGCTATGGGTCAGTTCCAACTCTGCAGTGTACAACAACAAGAGTTTATAAGTGGAAATTCTAAATTCTAATTTAGAATTATAAAAAGTTGGAAATAACCCAATTGTCCTGCCATCATAAATTACTGTTTAAATTATGCTACATAATTATAATTTCATTCCATTTTCAAAAATTACTCAGAGAACTAGGAAAATGCTTATAATACATTGCTAAGTAGTGAAATCAAGTTACAAATTACTATATATCCATTGTGATCCAGATGTCTACTTAGTGTTTGAATGGTATTAATTTTCTTATACTTTGTTTTCCATATTTTTCTATGATGGCTTCCTGTTTGGGTTTTTTTTTCTATTTTCTTAAGAAAATTTTCAAACATAAATAAAAGTTGAAACAATTGTATAGTGAACGTCCATAGACCTACCACCTGAGCTTTGTCACTGAAATACATGTTCTGTTTATCAAATATATAATCAACTTATTCATCCCTTTTTCTATTCCTCAGTCCGTTTTGAAGCATTTCACACTGGCAGAGGTTAATATACTTCCCCTAAATATTTAAGTTTTGTTAGTTCAGGATGTGTTTATAGGTTTGTTTTCTTTTGAGGTAAAGTTTCTGTATAATTAAAATATACAAATCACTACATCTTGATAAATGTAAATACCATGTGACCCATAAGCGCACTTGTGTAATCAGAAAAAAGATAATTAAAAATGACAGCTTTGACAGGAAATCTCTTTAATTTATCACAATCCACTGACTTTCTAGTTTCCATATGTGCCCCTGACCATTGAATTGATATTGTCTGTAGCAGTGCTGCAGGACTTCATGGTGATTTAACTTCTTATATTATTTGAAGATTTATTTGTAGTTCTAGCATGGCATAGTCCATAGGGAGATGTACTGCTAAGCAAAAGCCACACCTCACTGGTAGTTTGAATCTACCAGCTACAGCGGGAGAAGAATGGGCAGGATTTTCCTGTTCACTTTACAAACTCAAAAAAGCAATGGAAGGTCCAGCTATGAGTCAGTTTGACTCGGTAGGAGAAAAGAGAAAGAGAGAGACTTAAAAAAAAATTTTACACGATGTAAATTTGTGAAATGTGTGAAACACGATGTATAAGAATGAAACAATGCATACAAGTTTTGTATGCAAACCAATATAAAGTAAAATAAAAAATTTTAAAGTTTTTAATGGAAGAAAAAGTGATGTGATCGAAGGTCTTATTTACCACTCCTGATAGCCATTTTATGTAAACCAGCTTGACTGTCAGAACTGTCCTTCTAGAATTAAGACCCCTGACTCAGTGACTAGAGCAATGTGATTAGGTCTGCTGGCGACAATGAAACTGGCTCAGGATAGGGCAACTTTCAGAGCTAATGTACAGAGGGTAATTATGACTCGCATGTGACTCAATGGCACATAACATCAACAACAATGGAAATATATAAAAATAACTAGGGGGGAAAGACCACCAAAAAAATACAGCAGAAGGGAGCTTAGTGGTAAGGAATTTGTTGCACTGTCAACCCAAAAAGCACTTGTTTCACATCCACCAGCTGCTTTCTGGGAGAAAGATGGACATCTCATTTCATGAAACTTACTGCCTCTGAAAATCCACTGGAGGGTCAGGCATGGACCTGTTCTGACACCATGGTCCATAACAACAATTCATAACAACTACAGTGGGGTTGGTGGGACCTCTTGGTGCTAGGGACTGCTTGACCACACGGAATCAACAGGGAAAGTGGCCCTGGTTACCATAATGGACAACAAACATTTGCTCAACTTCAGTTTTTAAAAAGGATTTTTTTTTTTCATCTGGGAAAGGTAGAAACTTGGAAGTACTTGTATTAACTTTAAATATGTAACTGGGGCACTGGGATTAGGTGTTTTGGAGTCAGTGAGACTGGGTCAGGACAGGGCAGGGTTCAGAGCTATTGTACATAGGGTTGCTATGAGTCGCAGGCAACTCGATGGCACATAACAACAATTAACTGATATTAGGAAACTTGGTTTAAATATGAGATATGAAAGAAACATGATTCCCTCTAAATGTCCTAGAATTGAAAGGATTTGGAATCCACAAGATGTAAAATATAATAACCTCTTCCCCTCCATCTCTTTCCCCCCTGTATGTGTAACTTGACTTTTGGTACATACTTTTATTTTAAAACAAAAAAGAAATTTGACTGTTGAAGGAAATGTTGGGATCTAGATAAATTAAAGTTTCAGACTACAAGCATTATAAATGTTTATAGATAAAAAGGTGCTGCATTTGCATGTAGTTATATCTATTGTGTATGTGTTGTACAGTGATGCATATGCAATTACAGTAATGCACATGTAAACATTAAAAGACCACTTATTGTTTTAATGCAAATGCTTATATCTCATTTCTTTGTTGTTATGTTAAAATAATTGTTGATATTCTTAAAAGTTGTTGTTTTGTGTTGTCAGAACCTACTCATAACTCCAGTTGTAAATTACACAGGATGAAGTTACTCATCTTTCTCCACAGGAATAGCTGGTGGATTTGGACTACCTGCCTTTGGGTTGGCAGTGTTACCCTTTATCTACTACAGGCCACCCGACGATTGAAATAGCAAAACTGGTCTAAAGAACAAGGACTATCTGTGACTTCTTATGTAAAGGGAAAATTGTATGATACAGTCATGATATTTACACAGAACTAAGAAAGAACTAACTCTAAAAGGCATTATTTTCTAGCCTTAAATTTATTCTACATGTGCACCTCTCCGTGGCCCTTGTTGGCTCTATCATTGAACATAATGACTAAAACTGGACTTAGGAATGGCAAGAATTTAGGAATTTGGAGGAAAATATCTTCATATTCAAGAGCTTCCTTATTGTGGTTCAGACTTGACCACCCAGCTTTGCCAGTTTGCTGATCTGAATTCTTCATTCTTGTTCTACTGTTACTGTGTCCTACTTTCCCTTTTCTGTAATTTGTTAACACTTTCCTTCACTTTTAGTACCTTTACTTTACTTTAATACCTCCCTGCCTGAGCAGAGTCTGCACATTCTTCTGGCTTAAGTACTTCCCTATGAAGAACACACTCCCCCCCCCCTTCTCTGAATTGTATCATTTCTATTCATAGAAAAGAGCCCCGATGGCATGGTGTTTAAGCGGTTGGCTTCTAACTGATAGATAGGTCCATGGTTTGAAGTCACCTGCTTCTTTGCTGGCCATACGTACAGCAGTCTGCTTCCATATAGACTAAAGTTTGGGAACCCTGTGGGGAGGTTCTACTCTGTCCTATAAGGTCATTATTAATGCAACAGAGATGGGTATAACTTTCACACTACTGATTTAACGTATGGTTAAAAACCACCTCATGACTGTAGTTTTATTGTGAATTATTGCCACTTAATTTTCCTATGAATATAGCATTCTCATCTGAAAAATGGGGCTGATAATAGTACTTCCATCATAGAGTTGTTCTGTGAGAATAAATTTAACCAGCCTAGCAGAATACTCGATACAAAGGAAGACTTTGTTAATTGTCAGCAATAGCTTCACAGACATATTTTAAAGGGAGGATAACAGATGTCATATTTTGTGAAAGTTTTAATTAACTTTTGCTAGAAACCTTACCTTAAGAAGTCAGAAGCCACATTTGCTATAAGGAGGAAAGAACGCCATGTCCAGGCTTTCAGTGCACACGAGCTAGCGGGCACATGTACGTGCCGAACATTTGACATACCTGCTGTGTGACCTGAGGACAGAGGCTGCTGTTGCTTTTGTAATTGATATTGCACCATGCTGGTTATCATCTCATTGTACCAAGACACATATGGGCTGAACACTGGCTTAGCGACTTTACATTACTGCCCTCTTCTTCATAGTCGCGGTTTGACAGGTCAGAAGTTAAAGCTTGGTGTGGTTAACCAACATTGCCAATATAAACACCACCCTTCTTGTGAGTCTTGTCTGTTTCATAGCACCCAACTCTGCTCATAGTAAACATGAAAATCTTTGTTCCTGGATACTTGATATCATGTTGCATGTTCTCATTTTTGTTAATCCAGGAAAGAGATCTTGTATTGATGAGCCTCCATTGTTTTCATACTCTGCTTTGAGCCATCAACAGGGCAGAACACATTTTCACCATATCATGGGTTACGAGTTGGTATTCAGCCAGTAAGAGAACTCTTAGTCGTTACCTCCTTCTTGAATGTTATAAATACCCTTGCTTTTGTACATTTTGGACTGGCATGCCATTTCTCCTTATGGGATTTTAAACATTTCCCCGTGCCAGGCTTGACTTTGTGCTGCATATATAAATCTATATAAATCATAACATGAATTAGAGAAGCAATTTAAAAATCATAATTTTATTTGGTAATTACCACAGTCAGCCATCCAGAGGTATCCATGGGATGCCCATCTATCACTGAACTCTTTGGTGAAACATTTCTGCTATTAGGAATTTATAATCTGAGACACTTCAGCATAAATTGCTATAAAGCAGTATGGAAAATCAGACATGTAAGGAAGAAATACTTGAATTAAATGAGAAAGAATATATCTCTGATGTCTGAAGATAGCACAAATCTTGTGGAATAGGGGCAGTGTTAATGAAGAGAAACATTTCCCATGGGGCTAAGATGATTTTTGGTAAAACTGAACAAGTTAAAATCATGTTCTTATGGCATATGTAATACAGCTACATCCAGACAAATAATACTATAATATTTTTATATCTTTTATATTTTAATAAAAATTTTCATTTGCATGCCCACCGCTATAGCTTTCATATTTTGAAATCACTTTAAGTCACTTCAGAGCCTTTTTAGGGTACATATTTACTTGTACGCCAAGATCATTTTTTAGTTTGCCATTTGATGAACGTTACTGAAACTGTTATTTCAAGTTTTCATTACAGTAATATTGATCTCAATATACTTAGCAATAAACACTTCAGTTGGTAAACATTTGTTCTCTAGCCATGCTCTAAATACATTGCTGAAATAAAACTGATTAATGTATGCTAGTAAAAATGTTATTGCTTGAGTGTGTAATTCAAAACTAGGCTCTTGCTGCTAGGAGAAAAATAGTGTGAAGTATGAATTGAGTTTCTGAAAAAAAAATGTGAAACTACCTATAAGAGAGAGCAATTGAAGAATTAGTTTGAAAAACAAGTACAATTGGCTCTCAGTTTTAAAAAATGAAATTAGCTTCTTGATTGCTAAAAAGGTGTCTATATTTATTTCTTCTTTTCCCTCCAGTGAAACAGGATGTCACTGACATGAAATTGTCCCAGTGGAAAGATTGCTGTTGCCTTTTCCCCACTAATATTTGATACTTATTCCTGATTAGGATGTCCAGAGACTGTTTGAATTGCCAACACAAGATGCAAGCTGTTTGAAAATGTGTTATTGTGTACTTTTTAAAAAAAAATTTTATACTGGTTTACATACAAAGTTCATATACATTGTTTTTCATGCCAGATCTTTCCCATTTCCTTAACTCACCCTTTCCCTCCACCCATCAAACCTTGCGACCCTATGATTCCTCCCCCCACCCATCCTCACCCCTCTGCTCTTTCCACCTTGTTGTTGTTATGTGCCATCGAGTCATTTGTGACTCATAGCGACCCTATGTACAACAGCCCTAATCCCTGCTCTAGCCTGTGCCAATCGCATTGCCTCTGACACACCCATCCCGAGTACCCCAGTCACTGAATCAATCCACCTCATAGAGGGTCTTCCACTCCTGCGCTGTCCCTTCACCTTAGATCCTCATATATGTTTTATTTCTACACTCATAGTCTCATGCCATATTTGTCCTCATGGGACGGAGTTAGTTCACTTAGCATAATGCTCTCCAGTCCCTCCCAAGTTAGGTAGTAATTTATAAGGTCACTGTTCCTGTGTGCTATGTATGTACAAACACTCTGGAAGGCAGTTTGGCATTTCCTCAGAAAGCTGAACATAGTAATTTCATATAACCCACTGCTTGGAACATACCCTGAGAAAATAAGAACAAAGGTGCAAATGGAAGCTTGTACACCAGAGTTTATTTCAGCCTTATTCACCATCACAAGAACATGGAAACAGCCCAGATGTCCAAACACAATTGAATGGATTGACAAATTATGGTATATTCACACGATGAAAATAGTTTAATTTTGAGAACATTCTTTGTATTATAAACTGTAGCCACTGATGCTCATCTTTGCTTTATGGCCTCTGGGTTACACTGAACAAATCCTACCCTGTTCCATGAACCACTTTGTGAGGGCAGTGTCTGTGTTAGGGATCTGTATTTCCAATATTTGGCATAATCTCTGGCCCAGAGCACAATCAGCAGTGCATAGGGCAAAAATGAATGAAATAGCACAGCAGCTCAACTTTTTCTTCTTTTATAAAATTTATAGGAAGACTTTGATGTTCTTCAGCCTACAGGAAATAATAGTTCACCATTCTTCGTGTACTATATAGCTTTTTCTTCTCCATATTTGCCAGAGTTTTGTTGTTGTTATTTTTAGTTCTTAATAAATTAGTCCTTGAATGAAAGGTTCTAATCTATAGCAGCTTGTGAGAATTTTCCTGGGCTAGGTTCTTGGGTAGTTTATTTCTAAACATGTTTCCATAAAAGGACTTCAGGTTGCTTTTTCTTAGGTCTGCTAATAACATCAGATGGTCACTGATTCATGGCCTGAGAAAAATTAAGGTATCCTAAATGACATGAGACTGCCAGGATTTCAATGACTTGAAAATATGACTCCTATCACTGATACTGTCCCTCAGGAAAATAGTGCTGGATAAAATTAGCTACATCAGAGGAGCTACACTGATAAGGGTGAAAATGCCTGGTGAGAATTTGTGGGAGCTGTAGGAAAGGAGAGGACTGCTTTGCTTTTAAAGAGAGATTATGCTAAGCAGGCCATGTACAAAATCATTTTAAGTTACAGAACTTTAAAACATGTAGAACTATGCTTCCCTTAGTGGGAAATAGAATTACTTCTATTGTTAGAATGATAGTCATAGCCTGCCTTAAGAAGTAAGTTGTTATTGTGTGCTCATGACAATGTGAACTCACCTAGAGTGGGTTTTCTTAGGCAGTAGATCACACAGGAGGGGATTGCCCATTTTCTCACGCAGAGCAACTGGTGGATTTGAGTCTAGTGCCTTTGTAATTGCAGCACAGCGTCTTATCGCTAGGCCACCCGTGCTCCCTCTAATAATATTACACAGCATTGAAAAACAATTAACTCTTAAATATTACACAACGTGCTCGCTTCAGCAGCATATATACTAAAATTGGAACGATACAGAGAAGATCAGCAAGAAGTGTTCCATAAAATAAAATATTGCACAACATGGAGGAGCCTGTGGGACATTATACTGAGTAAAATATCTCCGTCACAAAAGAACAAACATTGCATGACACCACTGTTATAAAGTAAATCAGACATGGAGGGGTTCGGGAGAGAATGGGAAAACAGTAGATATATAATGAACACTGCCTTAGGACAGATGAGGGAAGACTGTTGGAAAGGAATATGTGATTAGACATTATATGTATGAGAACAATCTGGAACAAGGGGTCCCTTGCGGAGGGGAAGAGCGGAAGAAAATGTTCAACAATGAAAAAAGCAAATATTATAAAAAAAGGAATTGAAGAGAGGAAATATAGACCCATTTTTATTTTCATCATTGAGTATTTTAGAATATGATTGGGAAAGGTATTTGCCAGGGATGTGTTCCTATCTCCATACCTTTTCAGTTTATATGCAGAACAGATTATCCAGGAGGCTGGGCTATATATGGAGAAATGTGGCATCAGGATTGGAGAAGATTCATCAACCCTCTGCGTTATGCAGATGACACAACCCTGCTTACTGAAACTGAGGAGGATCTGAAGCACTTGCTGCGGAAGGTCAGGGACTGCAGCCTTCAATATGGATTGAGGCTCAATATCAAGAAAACAAAGATTTGCCACTGGGCCAATTGGCAGCATCATGATAGATGGTGAAGAGATTGAGATTGTTAATAGCTTTAGTTTGCTTGACTCCACTCTTAGCTCTCTTAGCACCAGCAGCCAGGAAATTAGAAGACGTATTGTGATGGGAAAGTCTGCTATTAGAGACGTTGCTAAAGTACTGAAGAGTAATGATGTCAGTCTGGAGACTAAAGTGTGCCTGATATAGGTCATGGCCTTTGCAATCACTTGCTATGTGTCAGAGAACTGGACAGTGACTAGGGATGATAGAAGGAGAATTGATGCCTTTGAGCTGTGGTGTTTAATATACCATGTTGAAAATAAACAGGTTCATCCTAAAGAGGATAAGACCAGGCTGTTTCTTGGAGGCAAGGATTCTGAAGCTTTATCTGACATACTTTGGGCATATTGCAAGGAGGGGCCAGTCCTTGGAGAGGGACGCCATGCTTGGAAGGGTGGAGGGACAGCGCAAGAGAGGAAGACCCTCTGTGAGGTGGATTGATTTAGTGACTGGGGTAATTGGGATGGGTGTGTCAGAGGTGGTGAGATTGGCACAGGATAGAGCAAGGTTTAGGGTTGTTGTACATAGGGCTGCTATGAGTCGCAGGCAACTCGATGGCATATAACAACAACAGTTTAGTTAGCATTTGTGGCCAACCAAATCTTTTAAGTTATGAAAATGGATAAATCATAAGAAATTCCTAAAAAAAAAAAAAGGAAATTCCTGAGTATAATGTACACTCTTCCTTGGGGAATAACAACACCAAAAAGCCAAACTTTATGCTCAAAGAAACCTGGGTAGTGTGGCTAAAGGCCAGGACATCTCTGTCAGACCAAAGAGAGTTTGTGGGAAAATGTTGGTCCGCTGACCAAAGAACAGACATTAGAAAGATTCTGAGATCTATTAACACGTTGCTGCACACTTTTAAATTGACCACCGTGCTTAGAAAGACATAGTTTTTTTCTTCGATGTATTACCGTCATTTGCGGCAACTCCATTTGTGTTAAATGGAGTTGTGGGTATGGAATGTATGCTTTGCTTTGTCTAAAAGGAATATTAAAGTTTGTCTAGCAGGTAATATAAGCCTATTTTGGGATTCTAGAGAAAACTTTCTGATTCAGATTTCTTTTGAATGTGGAGTGTGGAAAAAGAAAACCTGCAGCTCTTCAGCTCCTATTTTCTTATTAGCCCCTATTTTAAGCAATTTTTATGTACACTTCAAATTCTAGCATTGTAACTTCACTCTTTAAGACAGTTTTCCCTACAGTTCAAATCCACCAGATGCTCTGCTGGAGAAGGAGGAACAGTCTCCTCCTGTACCAATCAGATCTGATTTGACGATACACACAAAAAAAATAATGAAATTAAAAAAAAAGATAGTTTTCCCTATTAAAACTTCATATGCCTCTGAGAAAGGTAACAACTATACTTGGTAGTAATACGTTACAGTGACTGGCATAACTGATTTCCCCCCCTCTCCGGGTACATACTTTTCTATCTGAGGAGGTGAATAATTGGCACTGTGGAGGACTGTGACCTGGACAAGTCACAGAGAGGCCTCCTTGTTTTCAGTAGTTCAGTCATTCAAAGATGTTGAGTGTATATTACATGTCAAGAAATCTAGGTGTTGGAGCCACAAAAATGAATAAAAAAAAATACGGCCTTTGAGAGCTGATCTTCAAATTTGTGGGAATAAAAAAAAGAAACAATATGTTAAGATATTGTATTTTAAGTACATTTCTCCTTCCTCATCGCCTCCCTTTTCCCTGTGAGCTGAACTTGGAGACTTGCTTCCAAAGAATATAGGAAGAGCAAAATTAGTATATTTATAGTGAAGCAAGTTCGAAAACACCACCCCAACCAAGTAATTGAAGTTAACATCACCAGTGGTGAATCCCATTCTTAGCATTTATCTCCTGATACTGTGCAATGAGAAGAGCACCTCACTTCTGTTGTCTTTGCTCCAAATGCTCCAGTCTGTTGGTGATGGGTAATGTCAAATTCATTTCCCATGTGACAGAGTAGACTTGCTGTAGAGGACTTTGACTGTAATCTTTACAGAAATGAGTAGTCAGCTTTTTTCTCCCATGAAGCTCCTGGGTAGGTTCAAACCACCAACCTGAGGTTAGCATTGTCCTAATTGGCTATTAGATCCTCAAATCCCAATAGATTGGTTTCCTACAAAGTACCTGGCCAGTACTTTTCAAGATTATTGAGGTCCGGGAAGCAACAAAAGATTGAAAAACTGTCACTGACCAGAACAAATTAAAGAGCCTTGTAGGATGACATCCTGAATTCCATTCTGGAGCATTTAAAGGACATTGATTTTTTTAAAAAAATATAAAATTGTTAAATACAAATAAACTTTTTATTTAGTTAGTAAATACCAGGAGCCCTGGTGGTGTAGTCCATAGAGCACTGCTAGGCAAAGGTGGCACCTCCCTGGCAGTTCAAATTCTCTAGTATTCCACAGAAAGATGGGAAGTTTCCTCCTGCACAATTAGAGAGCTTAGGAACATACAGTCTTGGTCTCTTAGTTTCAGTAGTTAGGGTAAGTTATATGAACTATTAGCATCAGAGAAAAGAGTGAGTTTCAATAATTAGGGTAAGTTATATGAACTATTAGCATCAGAGAAAAGGGTGAGGAAAATTATTATCCTTGTAATTTTACTGTAAATCTAAAATTACTATAAAATAAAATGTCTTTTAAAAAACTGAGTGGAAAAATCCATCAACAGAAGAATGGATATATAAATAGACTATTGTCTAGAGAACTGAAGTTCTGATGTGTGCCACAGCAGGGATGAACCCTGAAAACATTCTGAGCAATGTAAGTCAGTTGCAAAAAAGATGTATAACTTATGCTGTCACTTACATGAAATAGGGAAATTGACACAGCGAACCCAGTGGGCTTGAGCATGACGAGATCATGAGGAGTGTGCAGAACAGGGCAAGGTTCAGATCTCTTACTCATAGGGTCACTGTGAGTTGTAGTCACTTCGGTGGCACCTAACAACAATGATAACGAAAATGAAACCAACTATTACCAAAAATTACTAGTGGTAGGTGAGAAAGGGGGCAGGAAGAGTCTTTGTGTTACAGTAGTAGAACATGTAAAAGGATAATGAGGATAATAGTGGTGGCTATCCTTGAAATATCATCAATGTCATTGAGTTGTAAATTTTTGTTTTAGCACATATTTTTGTATATCTTATGTTCACATTTTTTAACTGGGGGGAAAATAGAACAGAGTACAGGACATTAAGAGTGCTGGAGTGAAACTGGTGTTACAAATTTAAATGAGATGTTCAGGATAGTCTTCATTCAGAAAGTAGCATTTCAGGAAAGACTTGAAGGGGATAAAGAACAGAACCATATGCCCGTGTAGGAATAAAATATTCCATGCAAAAGAGATGGGCAAACACCAGATGAGATTTTTTTAATTATACTAGTTTATTTACAAAATTCTAATACATTGTTTTCCAGAACGGATTCTTCCAATTTCCCAAACCCCTCCACCCATCAAATTGCACAACTCCATGATTAAGTCCCAAAATTAATTTTAAAAGAATAGCATGTCTCTAGAATAGAGTGAGTGCGGGACCAAGTAAAAAATGAGACTGAGCTATTTCACTCCAGAGGAGACCACACCCATCTTCTGAAGAGCAGCTGGTAGTTCTAACTATGGACGTTTTGGTTAGCAGTGAAGCATGGTATGCACTACACCAGTTAGTGCCCCTGTTGTAGGTCATTGTTGTTATTACTGTTGTGTACCATCAAGTTGGAACTGACTCATAGCTGACCCCCCACTGGGTATCCAGAGACAGTAAATCACACTGGAGGAGATTGCCCATCTTCCTCCTGAGAAGCAACTGGTGGATTTGAACTGTGAGTTTTTAGGATGGCAGCACTTCTCCTTACCACTAGGCAACCAGTGCTACCTTTTATAGATCACTTTGTTGCTGTTGTTATATGCTGTTGAGTTGTTCCGATTCATAGCTACCCTATGTACAACAGCCCTAAACCCTGCTCTATCCCATGCCTATCTTATTGTCTCTTAGATGTTATTCCTTGGAGAATGGCATCATGCTTGGAAGGGTGGAGGGCCAATGAAGGAGAGGAAGACCCTTAACCAGGTGGATTGACACGATGACTGCCACAATGGGCTCTAATATGTCAGGAAAGGTGAAGATGGCACAAGGACGGAGTTCAGGTCCACTGTTCATGGGATCACTATGCGTTGTACTCAGTAGCACCTAACAACAACAGCAACAATTTGGCCAAGATAGTTTGAGAAAGGCATCAATGCAACTCAATAAGGATAATATTTTCAACAAACTATGTTGGAACAATTGCATCTAAATTTAAAAAAACCCACACATACACACAACAACAAACCAAAACCCAGAAGAAAACCAGTGGCCTAGATTAAACAGAAAAATGTATCATGAGCAAAATAGCAAAATTTTAAATAAAGAGGAGGCAAGTGTTAAGAATTGAATTCTGTTCCCATGTTTTAGGTTGGGACTGTCCTTGGAAAAAGACATCATACTGGAAAAAGAGGAGAGTCAGAGAAAGAGAGCAAGACCCACATCAAGACAACCTGATATGGTGACTGTAACATATTAGAGATCTGGAGAATGATGCAGGATAGGACAAAGTTCACATCTGGTGTTCATTGGTTTGTAGTCAACTCAATGGCACCTTTTGACAGAGAGCTATAGGATATATGTTTTGTCCACTCATATTCAAGTTGTTGGAGTAGATAGAGAATTGAATGTATTCAGAGTATGGGTTCTCCAAGTAGGATAGTTAAGTAAAAGCAAAACAAAGAATTTGAGGATTGTTGCAAAGGGATTTTATTTGACATGGTATCTAAGTAAGGTAAAGAGGGAAGGATATTTGGATTGTGCAAACAGTTTAGCACATATCTTCATTATCTAGTGCTGCTAAAACAGAAACCCATAAATGAATGGCTTTAACAAACAGAAATTCATTTCCTCACCATTTATAGTCTAAATTCAGTATGCCAGCTCAAGGGGAAGAATTTCTTTCTCTTTTGGTTGTAGAGGAAGCTTTGTGCCTGGACTATGGTGGCTGGGCTTATTTGTTTTTTCCTGCTTCCTTGCTTAATCTCTTTTGTGTCATCGAAGAGACATGAGGATATACTATACACAACCTGACTTCATTGATATAAGAGACAACACATTCTTTTTTAACAAAAAATTTTTAATTGGGTTGTATTGACTATGCAGAGACATTTGACTGTGTTGTTGTTGTTATGTGCCGTCAAGTCGTTTGCGACTCATAGCAACCCTATGTACAACAGCCCTAAACCGTGCTTTATCCTGTGCCAATCTCAGTGCCTCTGACACACCCATCCCGAGTACCTCAGTCACTGAATCAATCCACCTCATAGAGGGTCTTCCCCTCCTGCGCTGTCCCTCCACTCTACCCAGCATGATGTCCCTCTCTAAAGACCTGTCTCTCATTACAACATGTCCAAAGTATGTCAGACGAAGCCCTAGAATCCTTGCCTCCAAGGAGCAGACTGTTTTAATCCTCTCTACGATGAATCTGTTTGTTTTCTTGGCAGTCCATGGTACATTCAATACGCTTCTCCAGCACCACAGCTCAAAGGTGTCAATTCTCCTTTTATCCTCCCTAGTCATTGTCCAACTCTCTGATGCATAACAAGTGATTGCAAAAACCATGGCCTGTATCAGGCAGACCTTAGTCTCCAGAGAGACACAGTTGCTCTTGAGTGTGTAGGCTGTAACAAATTATGCCTAATTTTGCGAAGCTTAGGAATCTCGGGGAAATAGAATAAGAATGGATCTCCATTATGTTAATATTAAACCTGTACACAGACGAATGGGCAGTTGTCAGAACAGAACAAGGGACAACTCATTCTTCAATGGGATTAGATTATAACCACAAGGACAGAGTTAGGATTTACAGCACATGTGTTGGGAGGACACAGTTCAGTCCATAACATACTTCACTAACATAAAGGTTAGTGGTTCTAACCTACCCAAAGCCACCTTGAAGGCAAGTCTCATGTTCTTCTGAAAGTTCACAGCCTTGAAAAGTCTACAGTTCAGCTCTGCTTGCCCACGTGAAATTGGTGTCAGTCACCATCTCCTAAAAGGCAATTAACAACACAAAACTGTGGAGAGAAGGAAAGATATCAGGGAAAGGAGGGGTAGTGAGGAAATCACATTGGTTGATGGATTATTAGAGTTCAGATTCTAGTAAGAGGGAGCTGGAAATAAGGAAGTGGGGTGCCTAAATTTTGAGTTTTGGGGTAGTACAGTTATTGATGGTGGTGAGTCTGGGAAATGACCAAAGGAATGTGTGACTGCGAGGAGTAAAGGATAAAAATAATTTATATTCATGTAAAAATCCTGTATTGTGAGACAGAACCAAACACCATTGGGCCAAAGAGCTGAAATGAAGGATGGTGAATCTCTAACTAAAGATTCGGCTTCTCAGGAGAAGATTGGGAGACTGGCTGGAGGTGGTAATAAGGGAAGGGGGCATCCTCTCATTTCCCAGTAGTTCAAGTTACCTCTGAAACAAAACGGGTGTCACTCTGAGAGGCTTACAGGGGAGAGACTGCCCTCTGCAAAGAAAGTGAGAGAACATTTAGCAAAAAGATTAAGATTAGAGAGAACTTAGCTGATGACAGAGTCCGAAGGCACAGTAGTAGGGTTTCAGAAGATGGAGAAATGTAGGAGAAGGGGTCGGCCTGGAATATCTGCAGCCATATAGCAGTTAGCCTGCAAGATGTGAGAGAGGGACAACCTGGGGTCTAGGTCCTCTGTGTGATGATGTAAATAGGGATAACAGGTACAATGACATCAGCCCTGGAGTTGGACTATGCTGTGGGGGTTGGGAAGATGGGTGCGGAGCCCCCATGGCTTTAGGATTGGAAATAAGAGACAGGAGTAGGAGCACATTGACTGTGAAAAATCTATTTTAACAGTGCAAAGAATTTTAGACTCAACTTCAAATTGTGTAATTTGTGTGATGAAATTTGCCAGTGACTCTTTGAACACGTAACTGTCAGAGAACAAGGCTGCTATACTTGAGAATCTCAGCAACAACTCAACTTATAGTTGATCAGCCAGTGGGTTTTTGGAGGCTGAATATCATGAGGGAGGAGATTGCCCATATTGCTCCTGCAGAGTAACTGGTGGATTTGAATCACCAGAGGGATTTCACCTTTGGGGTAGTAGTGCAAGTCTCTCCAAACCAGACTCTTCTTGAGAAACATACTATACTATGGGAAAGCCAAAACTAGGAATACCTTTTCTTCATAGCATTATTGTTGAATGAGTATGAGGATCCAAGGGGGGGTGGAAGCAGAGTATGGGGGGAGGTGATTAATTATAGAGTCACACAATTTGACAGGGGGTGTGTGAAGGAAATGGGAAAGATCTGGTGTGGGAAAACAATGTTATTAGAACTTTGTGAATAAATCAGTATAATTTTTTTTTAAAAAAAAGTTACAGTGGAATATGTGCTAACAAGCCAGAGAAGAGAATATAAATATTGGGTGTATTCCGACCATAAAATGCTGAAATAACAGTATATCAACAGTCTTAAGTACACTGAGAGTTGGCAAAGTATCAGGGACTATGCTAAGTGTACTTACATAGATTACCTCATTTGATCCTATGAACATCCTTAGGAAACAGACCCTATTATTATCTACATTTTCTAGAAGCAGCAGCTAAGTCTCAGTTATGTAGCTTGCTCAAACAGGTAATAAGCAGTGCAACCCTTGGATCCTCATACTCATTCAACAATAATGCTTTTATACCGTATTTGTCCTTATGGAACTAAGTTCACTCAGTATAATACTCTTCAGTCCCTCTGAAGTTAGATAATAATTTACAGAATCATTGTTCCTGCGTGCTGCATAGTATTCTTTCGTGTACCATAATTTTTCAATCCGTTCATTTGTGATTGGATATCTGGGCAGTTTCCATATTCTTGTGATGGTAAATAATGGTGCTTTGAACATTGGTGTATAAGTCTATGTTTGTGCCTCAGTTCTCATTTTCTCATGGTATATTCCAAGCAATGGAATAACTGGGTCATACGGAATTTCTATGCTCATCTTTTTGAGGAAGCGCCAAACTGCCTTCCAGAGTGGTTGTACCATTTTATAATCCCACCAGCAATACATAAGAGTTCCTATCTTGCCACATCCTCTCCAACATTTATTATTTACTGTCCTGATAAAGTTTGCCACTGATACTGGAGTGAGATGGTGTCTCGTTGTGGTTTTGATTTACATCTCTCTTATTGCCAGTGATTTGGAGCATTTCTTCATGTGTCTGTTGGCAATTTGAATTATCTCTGCGAAAATTCTTTCCATGTCTTTTGTGCATTTTGTAATTGGGTTATCAGTCTTTTTGTTATGGAGGCCCAGGAGTATTCTGTAAACTTTTGTTGTAAGACCCTTGTCTGAGTGTAACTTTCTTTTTTAAGACTTGTAGATACTAGCTACGTGGATCATCCTGTTATATAATGTTTCCATGCTGTTAAAATTCATGTTCTCTCTGGTATATTCTCATTTTATATTTTCATTGTCTTAAAAGACAATGTTATTTTGGTTTTTTTTTTATTTTTAGCAGGGATATTTCATCTCTTTTTAAAAATATTTTCATTTTCTCTTCCCTCTGGAAGTGGATCTTCTCCCCTGTCAAGAAGAACCTTTATGATTACAGAACTATTTAGAGATATTTCCCCTTCTCCGTGGTTGATGGATATGAAAAATACTCTTGCTGCTGGTGAGAGTTAGGAATAATGGGTACTCACACTTTCTCTGTGTCAAGTGAAAATGGTATAACCTCTTAAGGCAGTTTGAAATACTAATGAAAGTTTTAACATGCAAAACCTTTTGACTTACAAATTTTACTTTCGAGAATTTCTTTTAAGCGAGTAATTGAAATCACACACACCTAATTATCAGGAGGTGCTTTTGGCAACGAAAAGTTGGAAACGGGCATATACTTCTTTATATCAGAATGAAGTAGTAAAGAAAACAAATGAAATGGAGAAGGGGAGACATCTCTCTATTTTTGCCTGTTTTATACATATTAACAGATCCACTTTTTTGTTTAGTTGGGAATCATACAGAGTACATGAAAGTAAATTCTTCTTACTCACCTTTAGTTTTCCCAGTTTCTCAGCTGTCTTGAAGCTCTGCATACCTGTTCTAAGGGAAACACAAATTCCATGTAAGAGATTCTCTAAATCTTAGTTGGTAACTGAGGATCACTGAGATTAAGGTAAATGTAAATTGCATTTATCTGGAGACTAACCCACCCCACTGGCAGTGACTTGATTCCAGCTTGTATTGACCTGGTACGACAGAGAAGAATTTCTCCACAGGGTTCCAAGACTAACTCTTCCCTCCCCCCTTATTAATTAATTTTAATGAAAGATAACAGAGACTTTGGATTTCCATTCATTCATTGTTACACTTTTTTCCCCTGCCCAACCCCCCCTCCCATTCACTCTTCCTTTTGAAAAGTAAAAGAAAAATTCTTTCTTTCATTGTTATACAATCCCTCCCTCAAAGTCCACTCCACTGTGCAGCCTTCGTTTTGGAATCCTGTCTTGACAATAATACCTAATCACATAACCCTTTTAAACAGTTCTCTCCCTCATCTATTTCAATGCAGTATACATAGTTTATCCAAGACAAACTCTTACTGAAATAGACCACCTCATCTTTCTCCTGCAAGGAGGCTAGTGGATTTGAATCACGAACCTTTTGGTCAGCAGTTCAGTGTTTGACCAGGGTGCCATCAGGTCATTAGACATTATTGCTCTTGGACCTTTGCGTCAGGTCCTACTCCTAGCAACCCTGTGTACAGCAGAATGAAGCCTTGTCTAGTTGTGTCCCATTCTCACAGTTTCTGCTCTGGCTACTTTGTCAGTTTATGTCCTGGAGGATCTTCCTTTCTTTCACTGGCCCTCTGCTTTTCCAAGCAAGATGCCATTCTTGCTTCAGGAAGGTTGGGCCTCCTGACAACATGCTCAGTGTATGTGGGATGAAGTCTCCCCATCCCTGCTCCTCAGGGATGCTCTGGCTGCACTTCTTGCAGACAAATCTTCCATTTATGTTCCTTAGTTACACAAGCAGAACTCTTAGGAACCAATAATGGTTTTTAATTTTGTCTTTGTTTATTGCTTGCTCCAGACCTGGTGAATCTGAAAGGGGGGAATCTTTATTTAAGTGAAAGCATGAAGAATGTGTCACCCAGTATTTGGGTTGTGTTTTATATGCCTTTTCCGTGATGGTAGTGATGTTGTTTTTTCCTTTCTTCCTTTTTACTTTAGCATACTCATAAATGTTGAGATGTTTACCCACAGCCATTTGTCAGGATGAGTAGTAAGGAATTTTCTTTTTTAACAACTGTCTGTAAACAGAGAAAAACATTTCACACCTGTTTATCTTGACAGGACCTACAAAGGGGGTGGGGTGAAGTGGAGTAGATTCTTGTTAGCTCTTCAGATTAGAGAAGAGTTAAGGAGAGACAAATATCCTATGGTCTTTCCAGCTCCAGGTAAGGACACTCAGACAGCTGGAGAAGGCTTCTGTTTGTGTCTGCAAACAAAAACCTTCCCTAAATTCTTCATTACCCTCTTTCAGCTGATCTGTACAGCTCTGTCAGCTCATAAGACACTCCTGTGGTACATTTTCAAAAACACTCTAGGATTTAGATTCGCCCCCCCCTTTTGTTTTGATCTCCACTTGATAAGAGTAACTGTTGCTCATTGTTTTGTATTAGGAAATCTAGATGGGGATTTGTGAGATATTTTTGTCTTCTCAGAAATGTTTGATGATTGCTCTTGCTTTCAAGATACTAAGTCAGTCCAGTAATAAATAATACATGTTGTTGTTGTTATGTGCCTGCGACTCATAGTGACCCTATTTACAACAGCTCTGAAGCCTGCCCTGTCCTGAGCCAGTCTCAACTGATTCTGACACACGTACTCCCATTGCCCCAGTCACTGAGTTAATCCATCTCATATGGAGTCTTCCTCTCCTATGCTGTCCCTCCACCCTTCCAAGCATGATGTCCTTCTCCAATACCAGTCCCTCCTGCCACGTGCCCAAAGGATGTGAGACAATATGAATTCCATTTCCTTCTTAACGATGTCCAGTTTTCCTACAATCATGCTTCTCACATTCCATGTTCCCATCATTAGTTTCTGCTTACAACTGTTCTTCCTCCTTTACATTTCTAAATTTGAGGGCTCAGCCTCAGTTGCCGTATCTCTTATTCTAGTCTATGTGTGTTCTATGGTACATAAGGTTTCGAAGGCCTTTGTATTTCTGAAGTGGATGGCCGGTCCTTCTTTGTCTGTCTGAATTTGGATGCTTAGCTTTCAACCAATATCTAACAGGCAAGCATTTTACTGAAAAGAGCAGATAAAAGACACGCCAATAATAAATAATACATACTATGTTAAAATTATTGGTTTTCAACTTTAAAAAGAGAGTAGGAGTTTTTGGTTTCCATTCACTCACTAATATACATTTTGTTTTATAGCATTCATTTTAATGATACATTATCATTCTTTACAAAGTCTATCAAATCCTTGCTATTCTTTCCAGTATAATTTTTTAATCAAGATGACTTCATAAACTTTATCAGAAAATTAGTCTTTTTAAAAAACCTTGGTATTATCCCTCATCACTGACTCTTTCTACGCCATAAACCATTTTGACTACAGCCTTTTCTCTGCATCTTGCCTGCGTTTCCACTTTTCCCTGATTTTAGTGCCCCACCTGTTTTAACTCTGTCCTGTCTTTGATCATCATCATCATAAGTTAATTCAGTGTCTACCTGAGTGATCTTTGAACTTCTACTGTAGACTTTTATCACCAGCTCTATAACTTTTAACTCAGCAGCCCTGCACTATATAACGTTATTTTGGGAAACCACATAGTACTCTGGTCCTATAAAGTTTTAATCATTGTTGTTGTTTACCATTGAGTCAGAACTGACCCATAACTGACCCTTCATTGTGTTTTCAGAGACAATAAATCTCATGAGAGGAGATTGTCCATCCTTTTCCCGTGGAGCAGTTAGTGGATTAAAACTGCACGCCTTTGGGATTGCAGTGCAGTTTCTTACCACGAGACCACCAGAGGTCCCTTACAGAGTTATAAAGCCTATTTGGACAGCATAATGTAGTGTGCATTAGTGGACATATGAGCACAACAACTTCTTGCCCTAAATGTGCATTTTATGTCTCTTGTATAAAAAGTAATTGTACAAATATACATGTAACCTAAAATACATTTACGGAGCTCATATATTCTGACTTGATGGTACTCAACAACTACAACAACAGCATACATACATCTTGGTAGCCACATTAAATGCTTGTGCCAGTGGCTTTTGTGTGTACTGTACTTTGTCATTATTTTTATGTAAACTTTCACATGAAATATAAAGCAAAATAGACAGTTTACTATATTGCAGTGTATGCTTCAGTTTGTAAGCTACCATTACTACCTCTGGGTTTGCTGCATCTGAAAGCCATGACACATGGTATAATTTTCTAAAGAAAACTTGTAAAGAGAGAATGCTAAAATGCAAAGCTGTGCGATACAGACATTAGATACTGCTGCCTAAAAATCATAGCTGGAGGGTCTGGAGTTGATTCCAACTCCACAGCATGTAACAACAGCAAACTATGAGTTTTGATTGTGGTTCCAAGTAAAATGAAATCCTTCAGAACTTCATTCTTCTCCATTTATTATGATGTTTCCCTTTGGTCCAGTGGTGAGAATGTTTTCTTATTGAGGTATGACTTCTTAGTGATTGATCCTTAAATGAAAATAATACCAAGGCTTTTACACACCTTGTGTATTTTGCCTTCCCCCCCAATTCTTAATACAGTTTCACTTTTTGGATTGTTACATAATATCCTTCATTACACTAAAGTAAAATGGTTAATAATTTCTAAGATTACACAATCCAGACTAAAACAAATCCTGTGATAACTCTAGAGAACTCATTGAAAATAAACACACAGAGATCAACTTCTCACTGCAGAAATTTTTGTTAATCCCTTTGGCACCCAGCACCAAAGACAAACTCCTGTTTCCCAATGCATATTACAAGAATTCCTAAATTATAAGAAGACCTTCTTACAATTGGGCTGATATGTCTGCTACTCATGAAGGATAGGCTGGTCGGAAAGGGGTGGTACTTACAGTCTAGTAAATAGATATGACAAGAGTGAAGTATTTGAGTCTCTAGTACCCACACACTAAGGAGCTCTGGTGATCTAGTGGATAGGGGTTTGCGTTGCCACCCTAAAAGTGGGTGGCTTAAATTTCAATCTCCCAACTGCTCTGCAGGAAAAATGGGTACTTTCCTTGTGTGATTTACAGCCTCTGAAAACTTGCTGTAAGGTCAGCTATGAATCAGTTCTGAATTGACAGCAATGAGAGGCAGACAGATATGGCACAAGACTTTCCTTAAAGACTGCTCTTTACATAATTATATTAGAAAATGCTGTATCTGAAAGCACATTGCTTCTCTTTTATATGTCTATTTACTTCTAATAAAAATATTTTTACATTGATTGTTTGTACTTAATTGGGTAAAAAAATCTTTATTTAAATAGATGTTCCAGAATGAATTAGTTCTGAAGTTAATAGTATTAATAAATCTAATGAGAGAACAAGACCCACAGACTTCCATAGACCTGCTAATTTTTTCAGAATTATTTCCAGGTTTTTGTATATATTTCTGATATATGTGTTATGTAGTGGAGTGCAAGTTAGAAACACAGCATGTAAAAAGTGTAGCATATGGATATTTGAAGTGCCTGCTGTCTACTCTGAACTCAGTGGATATGAACACTCAGAAGCTACAAGGGTATGTGGATGCCTACACACATACATACATGTGTACATACAAAGTCACAGAACACACACACTTTCCTTCTTACATCTCCTCAAGACTTTGTTCTGAATCCAGTAATTATATATATTTAAATAAAGCTAGACATGGATGGGGATATATTTTACAGATTTACTAGGTTCCTTAAAGAGAATGTCCTCAATGGCAAGGCTTGACCTAGAAGTTAGTGGTAATTATTGTAGGAACTCACTGTCATTTTTTATGTTTACATCATCGTAGCCTTTGGAATTTGATTTTATATTCTGTCTTCTTTTATTCAAGTAATTAAAAATTCTTCCTATTGTTTGCTTAAAATACTATCAATTATAATGATTCTAGAAGTAACTGTACTTGAGTTTTAGAAGTGTATAGTTTTTCAGTTGTATATCCTGTCAAGTAGATAATGCCATGATACAGTATATGTCTTAGTCTGAAAACAGTAAGTTATATTGATGAGAGTCCAGTTAGGAGACTGCAACCACATCAGTAATTTCCATAGGGGAAATGGAATATAAAATTATTAACTAATGAGTTATTAACTACTAAAAGGGTAAGAGGGGCTCTTAACAATACAAATAGCAAATGTAGGAAGCAGCTACTACCACGAGTACTCAGGAGTGTACCTAAAGAGTAGTCATGGAAAAGAGTCCTCCACCAGCTGAAATGCAGTCCTTACTGGAGAAAAGATGGCTGCAGTATACTGAGTGGTGGAGGGTTTGCTGTAGCCTCCTGGACTGGAATTGGTTAACAAGAAATCACTGCTGGAGAGGCAGTGAAGTCCTCCTTGCTGCCATTAATGAAGCTGATATGCAGGAAGCCATCTGCTGGGGTCCTAGCCAACTGAAAGTGGGCCACAAGATGTTGCCCCATTTGAGTGCTTAGAAAATACATGTGAGGGTGAATAATCCTGAGTCTCTCCTTACTTCTGCCACACCTCAACATTGTGCCAGCTGACAAAAGAGTTTATAGGGAAGTAGTTCACATATCACAAAGAAAGACAAAAAACAATGGCTCTGGTGTTGAGAGCCAAGGAAATGTTAACTGGTATAGTCCATCCTTTTGCCTATTCAACTTTTCTATACTCATTTGCTCTTTCATATAACTTTGTGTTACTACCAAGATCAACTGTCTTATGCAAGGGGAGATATTCTCACTTATTTCCCAAAATAAGGAGATACACAGTCCCTAAAATAATTTAATCTATTACTAACTTTCTCATTATTCTTCATTTTCCTTCACAATCGCACTGAGTATTTTATTACCCAAATCAT
>NW_006399751.1:45194802-45207179 GCF_000299155.1 Elephantulus edwardii | reverse complement strand
CACTATACACAAATAAAAGTAACAAAAACCACTGTCATTGAGGTGATTCAGACTGATAGTCACCCTCCTTTGGGTTTCTGAGGTTGTATATCTTTATAGACTAAAGCTGCACAGCAGCTAGTAGATTTGACCTGCCAACCATTTGGAGAACAGCTCAACACTTTATGCACTAGGTCACCAGTGCTCCCATTGCTATACTTATTTTACTGTGAAATGAAGCAAAGAGAAACTACTCAGAGCCACTGGAGTCCTCATTTCTGTAATTTATCATGATTGATGGCTTTCTTCTCACATTTTACATTCCATATTTCCTTTCGCCTCAGCCAAGATCTCAACGGGTTATTGTTCTTTACCTGATGAGGTTGCCTAAATTTTCATCCTTGTTTGTCCTGAGTCCTTAGCAGTATTATTTTTTGCTGTTAACCTAGATTTTTATTTACCTTTATTATTGATGAGCAAACAACTCAGAAATTGAGTTATTAGGTATTATAATGTTGTTATACACTCCCGTTTGCACCTATTTCTTCTCATTTTGGGGGGGGGGTGGTCATTCAACTCAGAATGCTCATCTACCAGTACTATGTGCCATAACATTCCTCCGTTATCCAGAAGTTGTTTGAAGGCTTGTTATTTCAGAAGTAGATGGCCAATCCAACTTATAAATCTGTGTTAGTCAGGAAGCTCACTGAAACCTGTCCACCATGGGTTATCCTGATGGTATTTGAAGTACCATTGGCAAAGCTTCCAGCATCACAGCAACACACAAGTCACCCTAGTACAGCAAATTAACAGACAAGTGCTGTTCCCATGCTATTGTCCTTCACCAATGTTCTGGAGCTGGTTTATTTGTTTTACTTTATTTTTAACAAACTGATGGTTTGTGGCAATCCTGCATCAAACAAGTCTTTCAGCATCATTTTTTCAACATGTACTCACTCTGTGTCTTTATGTTACATTTTGGTGATTCATGCTGTTGCACACTTAATGGACTCTACATTGCAAACATAATTTCCATTAATTGGAAAATGAAAAATTCATGTGACCTGCCTTATTGTTATATTCCTTTTATTGCAGTAGTCTGGAACTGAAACCATAGTGTCTCCGAGGAATTCTTACCTCTTGATTCTCAGACCCACGTATTCTAAGAGGAAACAATGGATTCTGATACAAATCATAGATTTCATCTTGAAAGTCAATAATCCTTTCAGGTTGTTGTCTCCCAACTGATGCCATACCTGAACCTGCAGTAAGGTGTTCTACATTTTCACTAGACCATCACCTTCTAGGTAAATGTCTGGATATGTGATCAGACAGGTTAATTCCAGCCCATTGCAGTACTTTTGCTATGAAATTATTTCCTTCATCAGAAACCGTGCAGTGTGGAATACTGCAAAGGCAAAGAAGCCATTTCATGAGGCAACTGATGAGGATACTGTCAAAAACTTTGCAATCAGGGAAAGCAATTTCATATCCTTGATACATGTCTCTTATGGTAAGGATGAGTTTCTCCTCCTTTCTGCACTATTTCCAGTGTAATCAGCTATCCTGTGGAGAAGATGCAGTATTGAGAGCTCAGTATCTGTCTCTAGGTTGACACATTAGATATTCAGCAGTAGTAACCTTGATAAAGGAAGTGCATGTTTTGAACTCACACCTATCTGCTACCCTGAGTACTTTGTTCATGAGTCCATTGAGCAGATGCTGGGGTGTCTGGGGAAATTGGCATCATATGCTAAATGATATTTAGCATATAATTTTGTTTATTTGATTTGACTGTTGATGACTTCCACTTAAGTATATGACATTTGGTGAGCGTTCACAGGACACATCCTCTGTCAGATCCCAATGGTTCACCCATATCCTCCTTCCAAACAATTCTTTGACAGTAATACTAAATTTTTTTTTGCCTTTTTAATTGTGATTTTAACAAAGGTTTAGAGAAAACTTAGAATTTCATTCCTTTTTGCACATTTTTCTTCCTACCCCTTTAGTTCACTAAAAAAAAAAAAATCATTCATTCTTGCACAATTTCTTCCCTCTCTCCTCCCCAGTCCACTTTGCAATGCACCTCTTATTCTGGACTGTTGTCATCCAAATAATGCTTAAGCATATATTCTTTTTTAAAAAAATTTCAATTGAGATTTTAACAAAAGGTTATAGAGAACTTAGGTTTCCATAATTCATTGTTGCATATTTTCCTCCCTACCCACCTCCCAGTTCACTTTTCTCTTTGAAAAAATTCTTTCGTTGTTGCACAATTTCCTCCCCGTGTAGCCCTGGTGTGTCCACTTGCCATACAGAGTGGTTGCTGGGAAGCTGAACACTGTGACAAATGCGATAATGGTTACCCATGGTGTTTGGTGGAGCTCCCTGATTAAAACAAGCTTGGAAGCAAGAGTGGCATCCATTTCTATAAATAGCTTGCCTCCAGAAACCCCACGAACCTGGAGAAAGGATGAAAGTCATGCAAGTGTTGAGGACTTTCGTTCATAGGGTCGCTATGAGTCGCCTACTACTCGACGGCACTCAATAACAATACTGTCACCACCCCAGTCCACTTTGCTTTGCTGCTTTTATTCTGGACTGTTCTCATGCATATAATACCTAATCATATATTCCTTTTAAACAGTTCTTTCTCTCATCTCTTTGAATACAGTACATTACTTATTCCCTCTTTGCTTAGTTTTCCCCCAGTATTTGTCTTTCTGTGACTGAGATATTTCACTCAGTATAATGTCTTCCAGGGTCACCCATTTTGTATACTATTTTATGAGTTCCTTGTTTTTCAGTGTTGCATAGTATTCCATTGTGTGAATATACAGCAGCTTCTCCATTTGTTGATGGACGCTTTGATTGTTTCTATCTCTTTGCTATTATGAACAACACAGCAATAAACATAGGTGTGCATATATCTGTTTGGGTGGCAGTTCTAATTTCTTTAGAGTATATTTCCAGTAGTGGAATTGCTAGGTCAGATGGTATTTCTATTTCCAACTTTTTGAGAAAGCAGCATACTGTCTCCATATTGGTTGCACCATTTTACACTCCAACAGTGGATAAGAGTTCCTGTTTCTCCACAATCTCGCCACCATTTGTTGTTTGATGCTTTGTTGAATTTTGTTATTGTTACTGGGGTGAGATGATATATCATAGATGTTTTGATTTGCATCTCCCTTCAAGCTAGAGATTTTGAACATTTCTTCACGTGTTTGTCATCTGAATGTCTTCTTTGGTTAAGTGTCTATTCATATCCTGTGTCCATTTTGTGACTGAGTTGTTAACTTTTACCTTGTTGTGGTGTCACATATTTTTAAGCAGTTCTCTCCATCTGTTTCAATGCAGTGCCTGATACTAATGCTGTCCCTTTCAAATCCCTGTTCATCCAGCCAGATTATAAGCAAAACCCAAGATTTAGTAAAAATTAATACTGCCAGATATCTCTCCTCCCTGGCAAATGGGTCACCAGATATACTATCACAATTCAGCTTACTAGGAGGTTTTTCCTTAAATGAGTGGAGATATGATGCTCCATTCATCCACTTCTGGTTGGTTTTAACATTCTCATACTGAACTATCTGTAACTCAAGCTTGCATCTTTCTTTCCTGTATCACTTTGTCCTAGAGAACTTTCTGTGAGGCTGTAAGATTGACTTGAGGGTGAAAAAGCAGTGCAGGTGGTTCAGCATTCAAGGAGGTAGAGCTACCTGTTCATATAATCCACGTGCACCTTTTGGACGTCCCAAGCCTGACTTCTTATGTACTATTTTCATTTGATGATAGATTGTTACTTAGCATGCCCAATTTTATGTCTGGATGGATCAGTCACACCCTGTTCACCCTATTCCATGACTAGGTGATCAGTCACCATCAAACCCAGTAGCAAGCCAGGCAAAGGGAGAATAATTACCTGTAGGAGGAGTGCAGAGATTTACGCCAAAATCCTTGAGTTCTACCCTGTGATTCTCCTGTTGGTGCTAACCAGAGGCTCTTTTCAACATTCTTGTTTGTGACAGACACTTTACATATATTATTGGGTGTAATGCATCCTAAGAATTGAATAAAAGGGTAACATACATGATAAAGAGTTGTTCTTACCTTCATTAAAACTACCAGCCTTGGGAAGGGTTTGGTGATTGTTGTTAGGTGCTGTCAAATTGACTACAGATCATAGCAACCCTGTGAATTGCAGATCTGAACTTTGACCTATCCTGCATCATCCTTATGACCTCTGTCAGGCAAAAGCACGCCTTGATAAGTGGGTTAAAAATAACACACCTAAATGTGGCATATGCTGCTTGTAAAATCAAAAAGGACCTACCAAACAGTGTACCCCATTTTTCCAAGTAGATAATCCCAGATATATCTTTACATTTCGATGCAGTATCTTAGCATGCATCATACTGTCAGGCCTCCTTTATACCATCAGCTTTGCTGAGTCAGTAGGCCCAGAATTCGTGTGGGGTTTATCTGTCACTCTGGTTCGCATATGTCACAGTCAGACATCTAAAATACTTTTTTCTTCCATCTCATCAAATCCAATCAGCATCTCATCAATATAGTGAGCCAGTGTGATATTTTGAGAAATGTCAAGGTAATCAGCATTTCAGTGCACTATATTATGTCAGAAAAAGGAGAGTTGAATAGCCGTGAGAAAGACTGAAAGTATAATGTTAACTCTGCCAGATGAAACAAACTGCATCTGGTGATTCTTACAAATTGGTTTGGAAAAAGAATATCAGCCAGGTCAACAGCTGCTGACCCAGTGCTGTGGACAGTCTGTATTCATTTGCTCCGGTAAATGAACTACGTCAAGAGCCACAGCTGTGATTGGTGGTGGTGGTAGGTGCTTTCGAGTCAAGTATGACTCATAGTAACCCTGTGAACAACACATCTGAATCCTGTTCTGTCTTGTGCCCGCCTCACTACCTCTGTTGCACTTGAACACATTGCCGCAGTCATCATGGCGACCCATCCCATCCCAAAGAGGGTCTTTCTCTCTTTCACTAATCCCAACCCCTTTCCAAGCATGATGTCTTTTTCCAGTGAATAGCCTCTCCTAGAAACATGTCCAAAGAATGAAAGACAAAGCTTTGCCATCCTTGCCTCCAAGACTGCACTTTTTCTAAGATATACCTGTTCATGCTTTTGGCAACCTATGGGATATTCAGTACTCTTCTCCAGCACCGTAACTCAAAACATTAATTCTCCTTCTGTCATCTTTGTTCATTGTCCAGCTCTCAGATGCATAGCAAGTAATTGAAAAGATCGTGGCCTGAATCAGATACACCTTACTCATCAAACTGACATTATTGCTTCTTAGTATTTTGAAGAAGTCCCTAAGGGCAGACTTGCACAAAGCCATATGTCTCTTTACCTCCTGATTGCTGGCGCAGTCAGAATGTTGATTAAGGATCTAAGCACGATGAAATAATTAATTATTTCAATCCTTTATCCATCTACAATGATGTTGCCCACTAGCCAGTGCTCAGAACCTTTGTCTTCTTGATATTGAGAGGTAATCCATACTGAAGGCTGTAGTTTTCGATCTGCAACAAGAGCTTCATGTCCCCTCACTTTCAGCAAGTGAGGTTGTGTCATCTGTATAATGCAAGTTGTTGATGAGACTTTACTTCAATGGTGATGCCACGTTTTTCTTCATAGAGTGTGGTAACTATCTCTTTATATCTACATTAATTCAAAATCATTCCCTAGTATCCACTTGACCTCTACCTAGGCCAAATAGGAAAGTTCCATGGGCATAAGACCGTTATTACCATGACTCTTGAGGTTGTTTTTGTTTTTTTTAATATTGGTTTGCATATAATCATTCATATACATCACGTTTCATACATATAATTTGTGTCTTTGAATCTTTTATGTGTTTGATGGTAGTGCTGATTTCTGCCATTTAATTATTTGCTCCTGATTTACTGTGTTGGCAGGGAGAGAAATTGTCAGGGACTTCCACTTTGTTGTTTTGACACTGGTCCCAACAGGTTGGGACAGATAGCCAGCACAGGGATTTTGCCTATTCAGTTACGCATTTTCCAGTTATATACTTGGGAATTTGTGAAATTACCACATCACTGGAACAACAAACTTACTTCACTGTAATGAAACTGTAAGCTTAAACTCCATAGACCACTTGAACATCTAAGCCCCTACTCATAGCTGATCCTCCACTTGGCTTTCAGAGGCAGTTGATTACATGGGAAGAGATTTCCCGTGTATCTCCCATAGAGCAGCAGCTGGTGGATTTGAACTGCTTGCTTTGGGTTAACAGCCCAACTCCTTGCCACTAAGCCAACAGAGCTCCTTCCACCTTGGTTAGGGGGCCATAATACTGGGATTTTGTGTCTTTAGAGTTGGTTCTGGGTTAATATTTTGAAGCCCTCAAAGGGCTGGGTATTTGCTTTTCTGCAGTGTGCTTTCTAGGAAATAGTCGCAGGCTCCTTTGTTGAAGGTTTGGAAGAGGATTTGTGGCATATGCATGTGGCAGATAAGCATAGTTCTTCTCTCAAGGAGATGGTGGCCTTTTCTTTAGTTGAACAGCCTGAAAAATGACTTCATTTAAGAACTGGATATGACCCAGGGACTCTTTCTGGCAACATATTGACTGCCAAACTAGAGTCTTCTCTCTTTCTTCTCCCCCTGTGTTGTGTAGGTCATGTAATATTACGGTAAGGCTCCCTACCTATATTGTTCTTAGGAGACCGGAATAAATTAACTACCACCAGAGACTCCTGTGAGCCAAAGCATTTGGTTATCAGTATTTCCCTGCTGCCTTTTTTTTAGTCATTGCACTGGTTTTGTCTTTGGCATTACTTATTATAAGGCCTCATTTCTTCCAAGTTAGTTTACTTTCAAATGGGAAATTTTATAAGCTTGTTAATTTAACTAATGTTGTAATCAGTGATTCACGCAATGAATTTTGGTTTGATAACTAGTCATGTTGACACTGGGACTCTTAAGATATTCAGTATTCTTTTAGGGCTCCAACTTAGTGCAGCAAGCTGAGCTGAACTGATAGAAACTCTGGTTCTTAGACTTTGACTTGCCTGAGAGTTTAAAAGATATGAACCTTCTAAAAATAAGTAATGGTTGGTAAAATAAGCTCTGGGAAAGTATTTTCACTTATATGTCAGTAACTGTTTCTTAAAGATCAAAGACTCACTCATCTATGCAATTGAGATAATATAGCCCATGAAGAAAATGTTCTACACTATCCTTTAATGAGTAATGACTAGAACCTTAAAAGCTTGGAGGTGTCCATCTAAGATGCTACTGGACTCTGTCTGGAGCAAAGAAGGAAGAAAATCAAAGACTCAGGGAAACAACTTACCCAGAGGAATAATGGACCACATGAACCACACCTCCCCAGCCTGAGACCAGAAGAGCCAGGGGGTGCTCCATTACCAGTAATGATGGCACTTGGCTATCACTGTCAACTTCTCTGATTGCAACCATGATAGAAAGTCTTGGAAAGAGCAGGAGAAAAATGTAAAACAAAACTCAAAATCATATTTTTTAAAAAAGCTCAGATTTACTGGTCTGATAAACAGTGATAGAACTGCCAAGTGTTTGGTCCTTAGAGATAGCCTTCAAACCTGAAATGAAACCTACTTCTGAGATCACCTTTCAGCCAAATAACAGACAGACTGATGAACAATACCTGGGAGAACTATATTCTTCAGAACACTAAGCTATCTAAGAGCAAAAGAGTAGGACTGCTCAAAAACAAAGCTCAGGAGGGAAGAAGGGCAGGGAAGAAGGATGACTATTTGTGTGTAAGAAAAAAGAGGAGAAAATGAGAAGGCTGCTGTTATACAACCAAACAAGGGGCAAAAGTGGGAAGAGCATTGTTAACTAATGTCATAAAATGAAATATACCTAAACTGTTAAATATGAAATTAACATACTCTGTAAACTTTCATCCAAACCATAATAAAATGCTACCCTTAAATAAAAAAAATAATAAAAAAAAGATATGAACTTGTCATTTTATTTTGGTAAATAACTCATTTACTCTAAAGAGTCTGTCCTACACTTTAGTCCTTCTCTTCATCATTATTGTCACACAGTAATTTTGACTCATAGGCCTTGCTTCAGTTGGCACTTCATTGCAATTCATCACAGGTGATATAGCTGGATTAATTGTGATGCCACTTTATTGCTAGGGATTACTAGCATCCCATTTCCCCTTGCCACGGAATACAACACTGCACTTGGTGTAAGCTCTAGACCGCCCTATTCCCAAATCCTCCTTTGAGGCTCTGTGACCTGAGATGGCCTCTCATACCAATTCTCTATCAATAAAGATTCAGTCAAGAAAAGTCAGTGTAAAGAATTTTTGACCAGTAAAAGTTGCAAATAGACATACCATTTGACCCAGCAATTCCACTACTGGGAATATACCCTAAAGAGACCATAAATCACATCCAAGTAGATATATGCATACCCATGTTTATCGCGGCTTTGTTTACAATAGCAAGGAGTTGGAAACAACCTAAATGCCCATCAACAAACGAATGGGTAGAGAAGCTGTGGTATATTCGCACAATGGAATACTATGCTGCATTGAAAAACAAGGAACTCATGTAATATTATTCAAAATGGGTGACCCTGGAGGACATTATGCTGAGTGAGGTATCTCAGTCACAAAGGGACAAATGCTATATGGTGCCACTGTTGTAGAATGAGGCTGGCATTGGGGTGGGGTAAGACTGAGAAAAACTGGATGAAATATGTTTACGGCATTGAAGTCTATGGGGGAGAGAATAGTCTAAAAGTATTATATTTTAGGGCATTATTTTTATCGTAGGAGTACGCAATGAGGGTTGCAGAGTGGATTATATTTGGGGGTGAGGGGTGGGGTTTGGGGAGGTGTGGGGGGGGTGTACCAATGAGGGAGTTTTTCCTTTTGCTTTTCTAGGAGAGGAGCAAATGGTGGGGGGGGAGTGGAGGGGGGTGTACGGGGAGAAGGGTGCAACAGTGAATGAATGGAATTCCAAAATCTCTGTAGATGTTCATTGAAATGAAAAATAAACAAACTAAATAATAAAAAAAAGATAGTTTACTTGTAAAAGAAACTCTAAAGAAGACAAATAAATACATGGAACAACAACTAAGTCTGGAGCTGATGGTGAATATCCAAGGATGAACTAGATTTGGAAGAGAACTGTATGTGTTTGAACATCCTTTAAATATATCCCTTGTTAGACTATCATTTCTCTTCCCACAAGGAAGCGCTTTCTCTGTACGATAAATTTTTACCTATATATTTCATTCTGCAGATCATTAATCTATCCATGACTTCTTTGGCTACAGCTAAAGAACATATATTATCTTACAGCCTTTTAGCTTGCTGAGAGCTCTTATCACAGCAAAACAAAGACTTCAGATTTCTGTTACAGCAACCTCATTTGTATTTTTTCTTAGAAGCTTCTGCCTCACAGTTTGACAATTGTAAATGAAGTAAAATTTCAGACATGTTCTTTGAAAATAAAACTGTACTACTGAACATATGTTTTGTCAGACACTAAAAATGTCAGTGCACCTGGGAAAGGAGATGCAGTCATTCATTTTGGAGAGGAGTTTTCTCAGGCTGTGTGGTGACTAAGTGTCCACTTGCTAGGCCATGATTCTTAGCTGTAATGTTGTTGTTATTGCTGTTATGTTCTAGACCATGATTCATGGTTGTAAAGTTATTTTTGTTGTTGTTGTTATTATGTGCTGTCAAGTCATCTGAGGCTCATAGTGACCTTATGTACAATAGCTCTGAAGCCTGCCCTGTCCTGAACCAGTCTCTCTGACTCCAACACACCTACCCCCATTGCCCCAGTTACTGTAACAATCCATCTCATCTGGGGTCTTCCTCTCCTGTGCTCTCCCTTTACCCTTCTGAGCCTGATGTCCTTCTCCAAGGACTGGTCCCTCATGGCCACATGTAATCACTATAATGTAATCACCTTTAATTTTGTGATTTAAGTGAGCAGCCAGTCACTTAAGGCAATCTCTTTGAGGCTATGGCTTGATGTTCTAACAAAGATCCCGCTCTCTCAATCACACTTCTGACTTACTGTCCTCTGACTTCTGGTTGTTGGGACATGAGCCACTAGCCTCTCCTCTGACCTCCAGATTTTGAGATTCATCATCTCTAGCAATCTGATGAGCCAGTAATCTGTTTATGACCTGTCAATTTGGATTTGTTAGCACAGTGTTACATGAGTCAGGAGAAGCCTCTAGCCTGACGCCTGACCTACAGATTGGGATTTATTAGCCTCCACAACTGCATGAGCAATTTCCTTGAAATAAATCAATCTCTCTCTCCCTGTCTTATCTAATATATTTTACTGGTTTTTCTTCCCTAGAGAATCCAGCTTGAAAACAGGTGGCTTGCTGTTCTTTTAATCCTTTATATTGTGTGACTCTCCAATTCTGTTTGGCAGTAAATGGTACATTATAAATGAGCATAAAATTATACTGCTGGAGTTATGAAAAGTAAATACTTGAAAACAGTATAATTGCATTTTTTATGGAACGATGGTGTGTTTAATCCAAAGAATAAGACTTTGTCTCTAAATGTATACATTTTGAAATGTGCTTTATATTATGTTTTGCCTGCAGCACTTACATATGATCTGTATTAACTAGGGTTTGGAATTTTAGTTACATACTATACTGTTGAAGCAGAAAAATTAATTACTGTACTAGGGCAAAAAGAAGATAATGCTTATATTGAGTAGAATGAAGAAGAGATTCACCAAAGTGATAATTGTCTTCTTTACAAAAGAAACAGGTTAATTTCCCGTGTTTTTTTGCCAGTCATGAGAGCAAGGAAAGAGAAAGGCTTGAATTGCAAAATGCTGTTGTTGTCTTTTCCAGACATCTGTTTGCAGTTTATTGACTATACAAAGGCACTTTACTGTATGGATCATAACATACTATGGCTAATATTTAAAAGAATGGGAATCTCAGAAAACTTTATTAATTCACAACCTATACCTAGACCAAGAAGTTGACCTGACAGAGCATCTTGCTTGTTGATAGTGAGGAGTACTTGAAGCACTTGCTATAGGAAATCAAAGACTACAGCCTTCAATATGGATTGCATCTCAACATCAAGAAGACAAAAATCTTCACCACTGGACTGATAAGCAACATCATGATAGGTGAAGAAAAGGTTGAAATTGTCAATTTTTTCATCTGAGTTGTATCTACAGTCAGCACCTTTGGTACCAGCAATCAGGAGAGCAGGAGATTATCTGGTATTGGGAATGGCTGTAGTCAGGAACCTCTCCAAATTACTGAGGATCAGTGATGTCATTTTGAAGAGTAAGGTGTGCTATATTCAGGCCATGGTCTTTTCAGTCACTTGCTATACATCTGAGAGCTGGAGAGTAAAAAAGGATGACGGAAGAATTGGTGCCTTTGGGTTGTGTTGAAGAAGAGTACCATGGACTGCCAAAAGAACAAACAGATATATCTTGGGGGGACAAGTGCATCCAGAATACTCCTTGGAGGCAAGGATGGGGAAACTTCATCTCACGTACTTTTGGGCATGCTGTTAGAAGAGGTTGTTCCTTGGAAAGGGACTTTGTGCTTGGAAAGGTGGAGTGTCAGCAAAAGAGAAAATCCTGTGTAATGAATTGACACATCCACTGTAGTAATAGGCTCAAGTATGGCAGAGATGATGAAGCTAGCACAGGATAGGACAGAATCCAGATCTCTTATTCATAAGATTGCTATTAGTCACACATGACTTGAACGCACTGAACAACAGTTGACATTCTTAGAGAAGCAAGATAAATAGACAACTTTTAACTCTGACATTGGCCACCACAAGAAATAAGCAGTTCACATTCTCTGGATTTTAAGAAATGAGACCGATGTTGCAAGCATTACTCACAAATTTCCTCCCCCAGCCACAGTGCTGTCTGGATTGGTTTTGTGGTTGTTTTTGAGTGTTCTAAAGGAAATGGGGACTGTAGTTAGGAACACTCAGTGAGTGTCAGTTTTGATTGTAAAACAAGGAATAAGAAAACACACATTAACTGGAGAAGACCACCCAGTGATCATTTCTCACCAGTTACTTCATGAGTCTAAGAAAGAATGGAAAGGTGGTGGATGAGTGCTGATTGTAAAAGCTTTTGTTTTCACACAGCCATTTCATTTCCTAACTCATTTAAGTATCTGTTAGTATTTAAACTCAGTGACAATTTACTGTTCTCTCACCCCAACCCTGAAGATTTGCTCTGCTATTTACAATAGGGTAAAGATAGATGGGAACAAATATAGATCTCTTCCAGTCAGTTGGCCAAGTGGTTGTTCTCCAGATTTCTTGGCACAACTTGGTGAGCACATCCAGGGCAACATCT
>NW_006399751.1:45174198-45192001 GCF_000299155.1 Elephantulus edwardii | reverse complement strand
GGAGGGAGGGAATCAGAAACTTTGTAATTTACACATCACAATCAATGAGAATATTTGTGGTTCATTATTATGCCTTTGTATGTCAGGTATTGTCCTGAGTATTCTGTCTGTATATGTAACACCCTGGTGAGTTAAGCATTATTTGCTTAAATGGAGAAAAGGGAGCCTTGGTGGCCTAGTGATAAGGAATTGCACTGTCAACTCAAAGGTACATGGTTTTAATCCATTAATTTTTCTGAGGAAGAAAGCTGGACAGTCTCTTCCCACGCTATTTACTGCCTTTGAAAACTCACTAGAGGGTCAGCTGTCACTTGGTTTCAACTTAATGCTACACTGCAACAACAACAAGTAGAAAGACAGAAATGAACATATGGGCCAGAGTCACAAAATAAGTGACAGATCTATAATTTTAATCCAGACCTTCCTGACAGCCACACATACATTGTTTCAGCAGTACCTCTTCCTGTTATCTGAAACATACTTAACTGATACCGTTCCACATCGAATTACAAAGTCTTTGGTGGCTTAATAAAGTAATGATTTCCTTTTGCAACAACTTATGGAAATTATTGGAACAATAATTTTGGAACAAATTATGGAAAATAGTAAGGAATGTTACATTTCCCCACAAACTAAGTACATCCCACACATTTCCTTGATGCTTTCTCCAGTATTTCCAATGGTAGATTTCTAATTGCAGTTACCAAGAAACTATGGTGTTTGAGGCTTATGCATTTGAAAAAGGTTCTGTGACAGAGCAGCAGATAGAAAACTTTTTGGTTAAATTGACTTTAATGAAAAACTTCCTTCCAATTCTTTGTAACGGTTTCTCTCATAGAAACAGTTTCTCTGTAACGTAGAGATTTTGCTTAAGGTAATGATTTCAAGAATGTCATTGAAGTCTTTCTTTCCTTGGCTGGACAAAATGTAATTAAACAAAATGTCATTTAAAAAATATAACAATCTGTTATCATTTTTAAATTAAAAATTTCAACTGTTGCATTAAATAAGCTTCAGAGAGCTAAGAAGTCTCTTCAAATAAATATTTAAACACTTAGAAGGTAGCTCTGTGGTAAGAATCCTCCAGCAATCTCGAAGTCATGTAGTTCAAATCTGCCAGCTGCTCCAAGGGCGAAGGATGGGCAATTTCCTGTGTGATAAAACTGCCTCTGAATACATGCTAACCATGGAAACATTCCAGATGTCCATCCACATCAAACAGATTGAGAAATTGTAGTACATTATGGAGTACTATGCAGCCGGCAGGAGCAGTGATATTGAAAATCACTACCAAACTTGGGAGGGACTAGAGAGTATTATGCTAAGTGAATTAACTCAATCCCATAAGGACAAATATTGTATAAGACCATTATTCTAGAAATCGAAGGTAACTAGTAAAACGTGTGAGAGAGAGTAGGAGCAGAGGGCTGAAAATGGGCAAGGGGGTAATTATAGTGTTGCACTATTTGATGAGTGAGTGGTGGGTACAGTGGGTAAAGGAAAAGATCCAGTTTGAAAAACAACCAGTATAAAATACAAATTTTATTAAAAAACTAAAAATGATAAACCCACTGGGGGGTCAGCTGTGGGTCAGTTCTGACTCAGTGGTACACAGCAACGAGTCATGGAGATACATGTTGTTGTTTTTAGGTGCAATCAGGTTGGCTCCAACTCTAAGCAACCCTTTGTAAACAGAATGGAACACTCCCTGATCCTATGAGATTCTTGCAGCCTCCTCTGTGCATAAGCTCATTGTTGTAGCCCCTGTGTAAATCCATCTAGTTGAAGGTCTTCCTCTTTTTTTTCACTGACTCTTTACCAAAGATGAGGTATTTTGCCAGGGACTGGCCCTTCCTGTCAACATGCCCAATGTAAAGGTATGTGAGATGAAGTTCTTGCCATCCTTACCTCCAAGGAGCTCTCAGACTGCATTTATGCCAAAACAAATTTGTTTTCTTTTGGCAGTCAGTGATATATTCCATATTCTTTGCCAACATCATAATTAAAAGCACCAGTTCTTTAGTCTCCTTATTCATTGTTCAACTTTCATATACATATGAAGCAGTTGAAAAGGCCTTGGCTTGGATCAGGCTCACCTTGGTCTTTAAAGTGATATCCATGCTCTTTTGCACTTTAAAGAGATCCCTTGACTCAGAGAAGGAGTTCTGTTGATGCTGTGTGTAAGGCATTCAGCTGGTAAGCAAAACATTGGTATTTCAAGCTCACTGCTGCTCTGTAGGAGAAAGATGAAGCAGCCTACTCCTAGAAAGATTTACAGTCAGAAACCCTAAGGGCCATTTCTGTTCTGTCCTACAGGGTCTGTGAATCAGGATTTATCTAATGGCAATAGATTTTTGCAGTCTTTTTGCCCAGGGCAATAGTTTTAATTTTTGAACTGCTGTTTCCATGAGCTTTGATTGTATGTCCAAGCAGAATGAAATCCTTGGCAACTTCAGTTTCTTCTGTTCATAGAAATGTATAATAGTATATACGTAATTAATGACACTCCTGGAGTGTTTACTGTGCCAAGCTCATATGAGTCCCATTCCATTCTCATCACAACCCTGTGATTAGGTTGTGCCAGAACTCATCGAATAAAGATGCCTTTGGTTTAAAATGCACTTCATTGTATGTAATAATTAAGAAAGAAAAATGCTGCCAATTAATATCATAAAGATGCTGTCTATTCTAATACATCCTCAATTTTAGTAGTTCACCTTAAAGGAAGTACAGCTTTGAGGCCTTGACCTGCAGCATCATTATCTCTGCTTCACTTAACAGTGCAACACAATGGAGATTGTGCCACCAGAGCGCCTGACATTATCTCTGCTTTGTATATGAGGAAACTCCAGCTCTTAGATAGTAGAGCTGGGATCAGAATCCAGATCATAGCTCATCTTGAGAGTGTTTAAAAGTGAAACTTTTTGGGTGTTTTATCTATTAACATTTAAGTTGGATGTACTACCAGTATTTAATTCAGCACAGTAGCCAAAAGTTGAAGCAACAGAAATGACCATAGATGAACAGATAAACAAAATGCGTTACATACACACAATGGAATCCTTCTCAGCTTTAAAGAAAAATGAAGTCTTGATATTTGCTACATCATGAATGAACCTTGACATTATGCTAAGTTGTATAAATCATTCACAAAGGGACAGGTATTTGATCTCATGAATATGAAATAAGTAAAATAGGCAAATATATCGAGAGCAAAGTTTATTAGTGGCTAGCAGCAGTGGGAGGGAGAAAGAAAGGGATCATTGTTGACACAGTGACTTTTCTTTTTATGATGATGGTATATTTGGCAGTGATTACAGGTGATGTTTGTACTACACGATTACTGTAATTGATGTACTGGATTGTATAGCTGAAAAGTATTCACTGGTATATATTGTTTTACATATATACATATGTGTGTGTATATATATTTATAATTTAAAAAAAATTAAACTGAAACAAACCTTTCTAAAATTACAGATAATTTTTGTTGTTGTTATGTGCTGTTGAATCAACTAATGGTCATAGGAACAACATATCTGAATCCTGCCCTGTCCAAGGCCATCCTTACTGTCTGATATACTTGAGTCCATTGTTAGTCACAGTGTCAGTGTGTCTTACTGAAAGTCTTCCTTTTGTATGTCGACCCTTTACCTTTATAATTTTATTTTTTTTACAAGGACTATCCCCTTCCTAAAAGAATTCCCCTCCTAACAATATGAGACAACGTTTTACGTTCTTTGCCTTCATGGAGCACCCAGATTACATTTTCTCCAACACGTATTTGGTTTTTTGGAAATTCATGGGATGCTCAGTACTATTTGCTACCACCACAACTCAAAAGCATCAATTCTTTTTCTGTCATACTTAGTCTTGTCCAGCTTTCAGATGCACAACAAGTAATTGAAAAGACTGTTATATGGATCAAGTGCACCTTAGTATTTATATTGATATCATTGCTTTTTAGCACTTTGGAAAAGATTTTCCCAATGCAACACATCTTTTGATTTTTTTAATGCTGACAGTTTCAGTCCTTTTCAATCTATCATATTGTTGCCCGTCAGCCCAGGGGGTAAAGACTTTCCTTTTGTTAACATTGAGGTGTAATCCAAATTGAAGATTGCAGGCTGATCTTCTGCAGCAAGTGTTTAAAGTCCTCCTCACTTTCAGCAAGTGTCCTCTGCATAATGCAAATTCTTGAGGTTTCCTCCAATCCTGATGCTAAGTTCTTCTTCATAAAGTTTAGCTTGAATTATTTGCTCAGCATATTGAATAGGTATGGGGAAAGAATACAGCGCTGCTGCACATGTTTCTTGATTCTAAACAGTGCAGTGCTCTATTTGAACAGTAGCCTCTCGGTCTAGGTATAGATTTCATGTAAACACAATCAAGTGTTCTGGGGTTCCCAATGTCAGCCATAGTTTGTTATGATCCACACAGTCAAATGCTTTTGCATAGTGAAAATAGAGATAAATGTCCTTCTGGTATCTTCTGCTTTCAGCCAAGATTCATCTGACATCAGCAATGATATTTCTGGTGCCACGACCTTTTCTTAATAATTAGACACCATAATTGAAACTCACTTAACTGAAGCAGAATGAAAAATTCATGGCCAAGAGCTAGTATAAAAATGGGAAAAGAAAAGGAAGAGATACTTTACAAAGGGGTAAACTGTCTACTGTTGATAAAGATTAAACTAATGTAGTGAAGACTTAGAGAAAGACCCTTAAATTGTTAGTAGACATATCAATTGGCATACTTTTGAAAGCACAGCTTTGCATTATGTTTGAAAATGTGTTTTATTTTTGATCCAGAATCCAGAAAATTTACACCTAGTAACATATCCTAAACTTATGAGCAAAGAAGTCTAAGTCCACTTGATAAGCAGGGATGTTCACTAAAGTGTTTTTATAATCATGAGAAAATGAATATAGCCTGAATTCGCGTGCCTCATTCAGTGAAATGAAACTGTTTGAAAAATAGTGATCTGGCTCGATATTTCACCCACTCCTTGCTGTTATGTTGGAACTGACTGACCTTATAATGGGGTTTTGGAGTTTGCAGATCATTTAGGAGAAGATTGTCTTCTCTAGAACTGCTAATGGATTCAAACTGCCAGACTGGTGCCACCTTTAGCTTAGTAGCGCTACTCTCTGTGCACTAGGTCACCAGAAATACCTAGATCCATATTTAGTCAACATGGAAAAATAGCCATTTGAACCATGTTTTCTTTCTTTTTCCCACTTGCCTGCCAGCCTGGGCCTCCACTCTTCCTTCTCTTCTCAAGAGCTGTACGACCATGTTGAACTTGTTTCATTTCGATTGTTCCCTCTGGGTTTGCCTCTGAATACGCTTTTACGGTTCTCTGCCCCTGAGCTGAACTAAGCCTGGAAATGCTGTTTTCACAACTTTATGTCTCTCAAAAGGGCGAACGTATATAAAAGCTCACAAACGTGAACTTTGAACTGTAGATGACTCTTGAAATTTCATTTTGTTTTAGAGAGAATTAAAATATTCATGCTCAACTGTTTGAAAAAAAAGAAAAGAAAAATAGCCATATTTTTTTTAATAGAAGAGCTTGCTGAAAATATTGGTAGTTGTGTTGTTGTTAGTTGCCTTCAAGTCAAGTACAACCCATAGTGACCATGTGAACAACAGATCTGAACTCTGTTCTATCCGGTGCCATCCTCACACTTCCTGAAAATTAGAGCCCATTGTAGCAGCCACCATGGCAGTCATCTGGATGAGGGTCTTCCTCAAGGCTCACCTGCCTGTCCGAGCATCATATCCCTCTCGAAGCCCCTCCTAGCAGCATGCCTGAAGTATATGAGACAAACTGCTTTGAGAGCATAACCACTAAATTCATCACCCTCCAAAACAAACAAAAATGATAATGAGAATATGTATTATTTGTATTGTCAAAGAGAAGGATACATTTTATCTTGGACTCTGGAATTAATCTCTTATCTGTAAAATGAGAATATTAAAAAATTGAGTGATTAAAATCTGCCCATTTCTAAAATTTAAGCATATGCTCACTAAAGAGCATAATTAAAAATGGTGTGAGGCTGTGTTTGATCATAGCCAGAGTATCCTAGTTAACTGAGTTACCAAAACACTACGATATGATGAAACTAGGATAGATGCTTCACACTAACTAGGAAAGTACTCCACATTCCTCTTCCCTGGCAGATTTTCTAACAGATAGAAAGCAGTTGACAGTGTTTTTTCTGTTGGAATACCATCACACCATTGGAGTGAGAAAATTTAACTGCACCAATATTTGGAGTTGGTCAATATTTTAGAATTTACAAAAAATTCCAGTGAAATAGTGCTTATACTTTAATGATAGAATTCCAAATGCACATTTTGGCTTGTCTGTTAGCAACTTTGAAAACAATATGCATATGAATTACATGTATGAATTTTAATTATGTCATTTCATAGATTGGGCCAGGTTTTTGCCTTCTAACTTAGAAAATAACAGACTGTATTTATTTATTTACTGCAGTCCCAAGATCTTAAATAATCCTTGTGTATACCCTTATTTTCCTTTTTTTTGCTCTGACAGAGTTTGGCTTATATGCCTTATAGAATATAAAAGAGGTTAAGCAAGATACATACACACAAAGTTATATATATAGTATTGGCATTAGGTTCTCCATTAAACAATGAAATGCCACATCATACCACTTCTTCAGGATGTGTTGCCATGGATACCCAGTGTGATGGAGGTGGGAAAAGAGTTGCTTAGGAATTCATTGATTTTGTTTTGTGGTGTAGTGAAAATTGTCTAGTGCTAGGAACCTACAAACCAATTGCATATACAAGTAGTTGTTTGCAAATTTGTCAATTAAAAGATAAACATAGTTCAAAATGAGTGCTAATTATTGACAGTTATTTTATACAGTCTGTTGTTTTGTAAGCCAAAGGGCTAGGCAGAGCTCTTTACCTCTACTAGAAATTGCATGGTGTATTATTTATTATTCTTAAGATAAAATATACAGAAATCAAGTACAGAAATACAGAAGGATGTCAGTAAAAGAAAATTTCCCCAAAGATCCTCTCAGACACACTCAATATCATGACCCTTCTCCAATTTTTGGAATGATTATAAGGCAAATGTTTAGGAAAGGTACATATTTTGAGAACCAATGTGATTCGATAGGAACAGAAACAAGAATGGTGGCTCACTGGTTTGGTGTGATTTCGTGTTTCACCTTGTCTCTAAGAGTAATCTGCAGCAAGGACTAGGTGTCTGACTCTTTAATTTCTCGAAGTAGCCCTACTGCTTTTCCTTCTCATAATGACATTCTCACTTCTAATTAAGTAGATTTTAAAACAAAATCCCTCAATAGAAGGACAAAGCTCCTAAAAAAAGTGTTGTTCATCTGTGTTCTCTACCATTTTTATTTCCTTGATGCAAAAGAAACATTTTTAATTAGTGGCCTTATTTCTATTTTCCTTAAGTCATGTTAGCATTTTTTTCTTCTTCCAGTATCTACTTCTTTCCCAATTACAATCTCTTTGCCCTATGAACATCAAAATTAAAAAAGGAAAATGACGTTTGGTCCTTTTAGAAAAATTCACCCAACAAGGCTTTTCTGCTTCTTCTATACTTGTCTCTCACCCAGATGGTGCTTCATCTTTTTGAGATGACAGAGCTTTCTCAAATGGTCAATCACTGACCTTTCCCGCATCTGGCTGAAATGTGTGTCTGCTCCTGCCTGCCTCTCAGAAGCCTGTTGTTCTTAACGACATTCCTCCTTAAAAGCTCACAGCTCACACACTCTTTTGACTTCCTCTGCTTTACACCGCTTATCTTAGGCTGTTTTTATACAAACCAATTATCTTAAGCACTTTGGTTATTTTTGAAAGATTTTTTTCCCCTTATCAGTATAGAGATTGAAAATTTGTTTTGTGTTTTAATCTTTCTCACCAGTACCATTTACTAACTCTTTGTCCAGAACAAGTCTTGAATCATCTGCATAATAGATGCATTCGTTATTACCTCATGGCTTGTTAAAATTATCAAAACATATAAAAACCAGGTTGCATTTAGCACAGTACCTAGCACATAGTGGGCATTAAGTAAATTTTAGAAACCTATATTATGATGCTTGTTTTTGATCTCTTCTACTTTCTGGCGTCCAATACTGCTTTATATGTACTCAGACTAGTTAGATCCTCTGCCACAGTTAGTGATTGGAAATTTATAAAATTTGATAAGAAGTAATAATTTTTACTATTTTACCTAAAATTTTATTAATTTAAAAAAGAGAAGTAGGGTGGGAGATACACACACACACACACACATTTAACACGAAAATAATTTATTTTAGAAGACAGTGTAATAGCAAAGAGACATAAAACTTGATCTTTTGCTGTTTGGAATGAGTGGATGCCAATGTTTTTATGTATGGTAATAAAAAATTAGTAAGGTCTGAAAACAGATCGAATAACAAGTAGAGAGATTAAAAGATACTCTCAAGTCTTCCTGGAAGAAAAGTGCTCGTGAAAACTGTAATAGGAAGAAAGTGGTAAAAGGAGAGAGGAGTCCAGAGTTTGATGTAGTGAGTCATTCAGACTCTCTAGTGCCTATACTACTTTAAAATTTTAAATACAGTCATAAAATTGAGAAAACATCTTAGATCATGCCTTCATAGAATTATAGGGTCCTGAAAGCTGAAGAGAAACCGCCAGATTTTCTTATTCCCAGTTTTGACTGTGCATAGTTTTTATCCCTGAGGTGGTTTTGCATTTGGAAACCTCTTAGTGGCAAGAAGCTGCACTGCAGTTCCAAAAGCACAGGATTCTAATCCACCAGCTGCTTTGCAGGAAAATGACGGACCATCTCCTCCTGTGAGATTAACTGCTTCTGAAAACCCACTGGAGGGTCAGCTGGGGTTCGGTTCTGACTTAATGGCACACAACAACAATCTACTCTTAGTAGTGGTGGTTAAATCCTTGTCTGCTAACCTCAAGGTTGGCAATTTGAACCCACTAGCTGCTCTAAGGGAGAAAGGCAAGGGAATACTGTCTTGAACACCCTGCAGAGCAATTCTGCCCTCTTGCTATGAGCATGTTGTTAAGTGTTGATGAATCTGTTCCCATCTTCATATGACATCCTTCATGTGTTTGGAGACAGTTAAAATGTTTGTTTTTTGTTGTTGAAAACCATTTCTTCATCTACAATTCAGTGATATTAATTAGGTTCTTTGAGTTATGTAACCATTTTTTCCTTCTGTTGCTGCCGTGCTTCTCCACCATTAACATAAACTCATAAGGCTTTTGGTTACAGTTTTCATTTTGAACTCATATAGATAGTTTATTAAAGAGCCTAATGCTCCAGACAGACATATCTTACTGGCTAGGCTAACCCAAGCTATTGTTTGGTTTTAAGAAGACTTCAGGGGATAATTTCAGTTCAAGTTGTAAAGATTATTTTGGGTTAATAGATCCAAGGGCTCACCCAGTCCAGAAAGTCTGGAGCTTATGAGACTTTTGTTATGCATTTTTACCTCCCCGTTTTGATCAGGATTCGTATGTAAAATCTTTTATAGGAGGCTCTTTTAGAACATTCTTTTATTTAACTTTAAAAGCTCTCTCCATCCTTATTGTACTACAGTTTCCCTTCATTCAGGAGTTATGCTTCATACTTCATATATGCTATCAATAAAGAACCTTGGTTGCACAGTGCATTGAGTGTTGAACTGCTAACCAACTACTCTATGGGGAGAAAGATGGGGAAGGCTTTATCTACAAAGAGTTAAAGCCTTAGAAATGCCTTGGAAAAGTTCTGTTCTGTGCTATAAGGTTGCTATGACTTAGAAACTTGACAGCAATAATTTTATAGGATAGCAATTGATCTGACATTTGAACCAGAAGAAAAAACTTGCACATAAACCTCTTTAGTTTAGAGACATTGGTTTAATATGTGGGTTCTGGAGTCAGATAGACCTGTGCTTGTACCTTTTGCCTTAGGCAAACTCTTTAATATCTTTATGCCTTAATTTTCTTAAAAAACTATTCTCATAGTATTACCTACCTCAGAACCTGTTTGGAAGATGAAAGCTTTTTTTTAAAAAAAAAGAACAACAAAACCACAATGCCTGTCATCTACTAAGTGCTCAATATACATCAGTACATTATGACTAGAAAGAGTTTTAATTCTCATAGAAACAAATAAGAGGGATGACTTTAAAAACCACTGTTGTTGTCTGCCATCGAGTCAGAACCAACTCCTAGTTGACCCTCCAGTGAGTTATCAGAGGCAGTAAGTCACACAGAAGAGATTCCCCATCCTTCTCCTGCAGAGCAGTGGGAGATTTGAACCGCATGCGGCCTTTGGAATTATAGTGCAGTTTCTTACCAGTAGGCCAGTTTATTTAATTTTGAATGAAAAATATTGAATAAAATTTCTATGTGTATTTTGTGTATTTCACTCAGACTTGTACTTTAGAAGCACTTAAACCATGTGGAATTAAATCATTTCACCTATGCCCTAAACAGTTCAGTGATTTCTTAACCAAGCAGTATGGATGCTAAGAGATTAAAGTGTGCCTGGTCCAGGCCATGGTCTTCTCAGTTGCTTGCTATATGCATCGGAGGGCTGGTCAGTGAATAAGGATGACAGAAGAAGAGTTGATGCCTTTGAGGTGTGGTACTAAAGTGTTGAACATAACATGGACTGTCAAGAGAGCAAACAGATCTGTAGTGGGTGAAACCAGGTTTCTCTTAGAGGAAAAATTTTGAAGCTCTGTCTCACGTACTGCCAGAAGGGACCGGTCCTTGGAGAAGGTAATCATACTTAGAAGAGAAGAGGGTCAACACAGAAGAGGAAGATGTCAGATGTGATGGGTTGACACAGCGACTATGGCAATTGAGGCCAAGTGTGTCAGACACAGTAAGTTTGGCTTAGGATAGGGCAAGGTTTAGAGACATTGTTCATAGGGTTGCTGTGAGTTGTGGAAATCAACTCAGTGGCTCATAACAACAACATCATGTCCTATTCAGCATTATATTAATTATCTGGCCTAGTGGCAAGAAGCTGCAATTCTGAAGGCAAGCAAGCAGTTTGAGGTGATCAGCTGCTCCGCAGGATATAAAGATGAGCAGTCTCTTCCTGTGTGATTTATTGCCTCTGAAAACACGCCAGAGGGGCAGCTATGTGTAAGTTTCAACTCTATGGTACACAACAACAACAACCAGTATCTAATATACTTGGGTTAATATGACAGGAGGAAGACTGTTTGACATGTTAAAAAGCACAGTAAGAATAAGAACTTGAAACTACTTTCACTTGTTTGAGTAATGAACCTAATAGATGGAAATGAAAAAGTATATATATATATTCTACAAAGTTAAGTATATAGGAAGAGGATGATGCAGCTTAATTCATCATGAAATTAATTTATGCCTTTATAAAATTTTGTGAATATAGTGGAATCTTTTTCATCAATGACATGTATGCTGAGTCACTGAGTTTAAAAATTCCTTAAGTATGATAGCTTTTGAGATATAATATGTAGAATGAAGCATGAGAAAAAAAAACTTGTATAATAACTGACCTAGAATACTGTCCCTTCTCACTATCAGAGAAATAGACATGTATTTACAAGCTTTATCTCACTATTCTGTACCCAAGTGACCAAAGTTTTATATGAATACTCCTTTAAGGTTCACCACCTTGTTCATTAACCTCTGAACAAAACAGTATGCTCAGCAAACTTCATGTTGATTTACACAATTATGCAGATCCCCACCACAGCACTTACACATACTATATGTAGGGGCAAAGTCTCTGAAGAAATCCCAGAGATGAAAAACATAAGTGATAATTAATGTCTTGGAGAAGGTACAGCCGGAGTTCTCCTGGAAGACAAGAATGGAGAAGCTTAGTCTCACATACTTTGGGCATGCTGCTAGAAGCGGGTATTCCTAGGAAAGGGATATCATGCTAGGAAAGGGGGAAGGTCAGTGAAAGAGAGGAAGACCCTCGACAAGGTGGAGTAACACAGTAGGCTCAAACATGTCAGAGGCGATGAGAAGGGCGCAGGATTCAGATCTGTTGCTTATAGGGTCGCTGTGAGTTGTACTCAACTCCATGGCATGTAACAACAACAACCATGACTAATAAGAGTTAAGAGAAAGTGAGTGATTAACAGAAATGAGAAGGACGGCGGAGAGGGAGGTAGGAATTAATAGATAAATTGGTGAGAGAAAAGGCAGTATACAATAAGGGATGCTTCATAAACTTACGCTGTTGAGTTGGATTCAACTCATAGCTGACCCTCCATCAATTTTCAGAGGCTGTAAATCTCATGGGATTAAATTGCCCATCTTTCTGCATTGGCGCCCATGGTGAATTCAAACTGTCAGAAAGTCAGGGCCGTTGAGTTAGCTCTGCAACTCTCTACACCCACCACAGCCTCCTAAGGATAGCATTCAACAGTACAATTAATTAATTACATGGATCAGTTGTATTTAATATTCTAAAACAAAATGTGTATGAATGATTGATTATGTGTATTGAGGTGATTGAAAACCCAGTTGTTGTTGTTATGTGCCATTGAGTCTCTTTCAACTCATAGCAACCCTTGTACAACACCCCTAAACCCTGCTCTCTATCTCTTGCGGACCTCATTATCTCTGACACACCTATCCTCATTACCCCAGAGATGGAATCAATCCATCTTGTCAGGGTCTTCCTTTTCTGTGCTGTCCCTCCGCCCTCCCAAGCATGACATCCCTCTCTAAGAACTGGTGCCACCTTGCAACATGTCCATAGTATGCCAGACAGAGCTTCAGAATCCTTGCCTGCAAGGAGCAGCCTGGCTTCACCCTCTCCAGGATGAACTTGTTTGTTCTAAAGTTTTATTCAGCTGAAAAGAATAGTGATAATAAAAAAGTTGGCAGAAGAATATTTTTTTGTTGGGCTTATCATGGGTTAAGTGTTATATGTCTGCTAGGAAAGATCAGTTTTTTTAAACTGTGATAAGAAATTTAAGATCTTGAACAAGGGAAACCATGTACTATTCTTCTGCTTAAAGTTCTATTACTTTGTTTTTATTAACTAGGATTTTTGGCAGGGCAGTTAACAACTCTCTAGGCCTTGATTTCTTTACCTCTGGAGTGGAGGCAATTCTTACTCCATTGTATTTCTCTTGAATTGTAAAGATCAAATATGATGAGTACAGTGGTATCATTTTCTCAGACAGTTTTGTCCATTTTATTTGTATGAGTCGAAAAAAACCCCTTTCTTCTTATACGATCAGTAACATCGTCTTTAGAATATTTTTTTTAGATTTTTAGTGAAATTGAAATGAATTAAAATCTGAGAGATTGTAGCACATTGCCAGACTTGCTTTAGTTTCAGTAAAAATAAAGATCAAAGTAGTGAGTTAATAATGAATTAATTTTTATTCTGTTTAGTTCATGCATTAGCAGATGAACCTAATTGTGTGCTAAACTGACCAAGATATTTTAGAATAATTTGTGCTAAATGCCTTAACAGCATGAAGATTAGCTGTAACTAAAGCAGCGTGACCTACCTCACAGAAGAAGACTCTATTGTACTTTTAGGGAAGAAGGATACTGCAGGAATATAAGAGAGTGTTTCCTTAACAGTATTTGCTGCTGGTGCCGTTTATGATTTGGGGAACTAGGTACCTTTTTCTTCCTTTCTATCTCTAGCTCTATTTCTTTATGGCTTATTCACTGTTATAAAAAAAATGGATAATACCTTACAGATTGCAGAGCTTTTTAATTGTGCTTTAAACCCAAACAAGAAAATTAGGATCCTTTTTCATACAATATGACAGTTTTCCATCTGCCTTAAATTGGCATTTTGGATTGTGTTCTCTGAAGAGCCCCGGTAGAGAAGGAAAGAGACCGAGAGGGAAAGGAAGATTCTAAATGACAGTCTTTTGAATAGTACAAGTTCAATCCCTAAAACAAAAAGCAAGCTCTTTTTTCCCCCTAAATAATGTGCTCTCCAGCTTCACCTCTCATCCTGAGAAACATGAAAGAGAAAGTAAAAGAGGTGACCCAAATCACAGAGTGCCTTTGATAGGAGAAATTCAGCTGTTTTGAACACTTACAATCAAAGGAAGTGGTTTCCCTAATTACATGAACTATGTGAAATCTCTCAGAATAGCTCTTCCACCCCAGGATTCCTTGCACTTTAGAAGTTTGCATAAAAGCTCACATGGAGAATCAGATGCAAAGTGTTTGATTCAGATTTTATTAGGCAGAAGAGTGCCCACATCCATCCTGCAGTTTGCCAGCTGCTTAGGTTAGGACCACTCTACCTGGTTTTGATGTGGATGTCTTTCAGACCTGCAACATTAGAATCTTTTGTTCAATCCTTTTCTTGCAAGAAGCACCACTTTTCAGGGACAGTAGCTATGAAAATATTCAGAAGGTTGGTCTTCCCAATGCCTCTCCCACCCTAAAAACATCCTTGGCTGTATCTGTGACCTTTGCATGGTAAAACAGGATTTCCTGTAGTAGTGTTAAAGTGTTAGATTCTAGCAATCTTTTAATTGTATTTTTGTCTTTCAAACATCATAATAATTGTCATTACGTTTTTCCTGTTAAATTCTCCATTTTCTGTCCTAATATAGATTAGAAATCTGCCCAAACACTAGACCTAAAGACTAACAATGTTTATGGCTGTATCAAGTCTTTTGTGCTTAGCCGTCGTCTTATTGAGGTATAAAGTGAAGGTGCATTTGTGTAAGGAAGAATGTTGTAAGTTCCCTGAGCCCTCTCTTCAGTGAGATAGGCATCAGGATGAAGTCAGAAGCATCCATTTTAATGACAATATCAGCTTGAGTTGTTTTGTTTTTGTTTTGTTTTGCTTTGTTTTAAACTGGGATAACAATTTATGTGCAATTTCATGTGTCCTTTAAATATACTTAACTTAGCATGTAAAATGGATTTTTTTATTTCATACTGTTTTCTTTGCAAAATTCAAATATACTGTTTTTAAAACAGGAAGGAATCTTTTTTTAAACTTCTATTCAATGGCTAGATGTGTTGATAGTTTAGCATTTTATAAAATAGTTCTATTATGGATTCTTAGAAAGAAAAGGAAATTTAATTTTGTCTCTTGCTTAAAGTAGTGGCTTGAATTCTAATTCACATAAAGTATCCTAATCCTGGGGCTCTTTTGATGGCAATTTAATTAAAAGAAAATAAAAAATAAAAATTCTCTTCAAATCCACAAAAATATTTTTAAACAATTATATAACAGTTTCTCTCTAACAGTCCTAACTTATTCCAAGAAGTGGTTTTGTAAAGACATAGATTGGTAAATTGTTATAACCACAGGGAGAAGGTGATTATTTAACATCTAAAGTTGTATATATAAATTTCTTTTGTGTACTTTTGAACTACTAATAATAAGGGTCAAGAATTGGGAATTGTTAGTAGTAGTGGTTATACAGTCACAAAAATGTAATAGAAGAATGGAAAATTGAAAGATGATAAAGGATTACTGCCATACTAAGTGTTTTGCTTAATGAGTACATTTGCATATGATACATCTACTTCCTAAATAAAAGGCTTTCGAAAACCCTATCAACACTAAACCAAGAGGATAGTTATAGTAGTGTAATGGTAGATACTAGATTGGACAGTAGGCTCTTGTATATCCGCAAGTGTGAGGATGGCACAGGACAGGACTAGGCTCACATCTTTTGTTCATAGGGTTGTTATGAGTTTTACTTGACTCAGTGGCACCAAACAACAACAGTTTAAAAGATCTGTGGTTTTGTGTGTGTGTGTGTGTGTGTGTGTGTTTTTAAGATATCCTATCTAATACTCAAACTGAAATTTTAGTGGGTATCTATTTTCAGCAGCCCCAGGCCCCCATTTTTAAACTTAGTAATTTGAAGTTTCTAGGAGGTGGCAGTAGATTCAGTGCCAGGGTCCAGGTCTTTAGTTTGCCTGCTTGGAGTCCTTACACACTGTTAGGTGCCTAAAACAGCTGTTATTTTAAAAATGACACTCAACTATCTACTCTGTGCTTATTATAAGAGAAGAGGTTAAATACGCCTGAATGGTGGTAGTTTGATAATACTTTAGCATTAGCAGCAAAAGGGCATTTGCTTTTGTTCTTCATCTGCTATTTCCAGCAGCTAAGGGCACAGTGCTTCATAAATCATCGTTCAGCTTTTTGTTCTAGATAAAAATTATACCTCAGGCATCTCAGATAATGAGAATTATTTATTTCTTGTTAAAATTCCATAGCTTCTCTGGAAAATGAGTTCTGTAATCATGCAGAAACAGAATTACTGTCATTCTGTATAATGGCTAGTTTAAATAACTTCTGATAAGATTTTAATCCAGTATCCTTTGCGTTATCCTCAAATGATTATAAATAATATTAACCAGATACTGCTTTACCATTGACAAAGCACTGTTCATAATTATTATTATTATTATTTTTTTTACAAATGATGAAACAGACTTAGTATGATTCCCAAAATCTTACTGGAATACCAGAGCCTAATCCTGCATTCCCTGATCCTAGGGCAAGTACCTTTTGTTCTTAATACAGTCTCAGCTCAGGAAAAGACTTTCATTGACTGCACTTTGATGGCTAATTCTCTTCTGCAGCATTCCTACCACACTGGGCATTTAGCCTCTGTTAGAATTCTGATTGTTAATGACAGAGAATTTGATTACCTTTTAGGACAGTCCCTTTCTTTTTTGGAAAACTGTGACTATCAGAAAGTTAATCTCTGAGTTTATTCTGTATCAGTGTATGTATTCTTACATATAAACATAAAAGGTTCAATGTAATATTGTGTAGTTTGTTTTTAAAAAATTCACATCATACTCAAAGCTCTCACAAAAAGACATATATTAAGTATCTACTTGTTCCTTAGTCTTTGTGCTTATAAATGAATTAATTCCACCTATTTTAGCTTCCTAATTTTCTAGAAATTGAATTTTTTTTTAAAAAAGTCTTCATCTTTTTAATCTCTTCCAAGTATTAAAAATGGCCAGTTCTCGTTTAAGTTAAGGAAGTCAGTTTAGATATACTTTTCCAGTTGATGCGGGGTCACTTCTGACTTCTGATGGGTGTCGGGATAGAAGTAGATCACCAAGCTTTTATTCAAAGGTGCATTTGACTGAAATACTCTAATAATAGAAAGTTCATTTCTAAATATTTTGTTTTACTTTGTATACTTTAGTATCTCACATCATTAAGCTTCTGTACTTTCCGCTTGTTCACTGTGGCCCTGCTGTGCCTACTTACCAGATACTTCCATGTTATATCTGTTGTCCAAATTTTAATTTGGGGCTTTAAAAGGTGACACATGCTTACTGTAAAACAAAACACTCACTCCAACAATGTTCTTATCTCCCTAGAATCTCATATTCTACTACTTTCCAATTTGTATCTTTCCAAGTTGACTCTTGTCCTGTGTATTTATAGCTATGCTCAGAATTTTATTCTCCCAACAGAAATAATCATGCCAGAATGGGAGCAAGTCTGCAATTATTTCACAATTAAATGAAAAACAAGGCAATAAGAAAATAAAAAGAAATTAAAAATTTAAATGGATTGGGCCAGGATTTTTAAAACGAAACTCTTCCTTGATGATCACTTCAGTCTGCGCATTTGCACACACACACACTCACTCACACACACACACACACACACACACACACACACACACACACGTGTGAAACTGGTGAGGTCTGTAGGTTGTCTTTATGCTAGGTTTTGGATTGTAATAGGGTGCTATGGTCCTGCAGTTCGAGTTGCTATAATCAAGGATGCTTT
>NW_006399751.1:45166100-45172733 GCF_000299155.1 Elephantulus edwardii | reverse complement strand
GCGCAGGAGAGGAAGACCCTCCATGAGGTGGATTGATTCAGTGACTGGGGTAATCGGGATGGGTGTGTCAGAGGCAATGCGATTGGCACAGGATAGGGCAGGGTTTAGGGCTGTTGTACATAGGGTCGCTATGAGTCGCAAACGACTCGACGGCACATAACAACAATACCACCACCACTGCAGGAAACTAGTTGAAGAGTATGTTGTATACCCATTATTTTCCTTAACTGTGTCTAAAATGACAGTTATCTCAAAATGAAGAGGGGTGGGTTTTTTTAAAAAGATTCTTGCCTCTCTGTCTCTGCACTGTTTGTCTCTGCACCCTTCATCTGTCTCCTTCCTTACTCTTATTTGAATTCTCTCTTTTTCTCTTTTCACGTGTGTACACATGCATGGGCATGTGACCTCACATGTGTTTATTCAACCCTTATTTAATGATACTCAATTATATCCCTGTCAGTATACAATGTAACATTCTTAGATCTATGAAGAAGTAAAGAACTTTCAATAGACACATACCCCTAAAGTTGCAGAGATGTTATAATTAGCAAAGACTTTTCAAAACTTCTATCAGCATGTTCAGGTATTAAGGTAAATGTCCCATAATGAGAAAATAGATAATCCCATAGATAAACAGAAACTAAAAATTTTAGAATTGTAAAAGTTCAGTCTGTGAAATACTCACTTTATAGGATGGAGAAGGTGAAAAAGTACATTAGGAGTCTGAAGAACAGAATTTATCAAATGTGAAGGCCAGAGAGAAGGAAAGATGGAAAGTATTGAACAAACACTGTTGTGTATGAGGCAGACATATGGTGTGTATCACACAACATAATTAGAGTTTCAGAAAAGAAAGAGAGAGGACGGACAGAAAACAACTCGAGATGACTCTCAGTTCCCCATCTTTGCTGTAAAAGATAACACTTAATTTTCACAAGTTCAGCAAATCTTAAAGGGGATAAATAAAACCAAACAAATACTATTTCCACTCACTTAATAAACATAAGAAAGTCAGAGATAAAGTAGACATCTCAAAAGTAGACAAATGAGGCGTCACAGAAAGGGGAACAGTAGTACTAATACTAATTAATACTGACAGTATTAACAGTAATACTAATTACTTCTTATCAGAAATAGTGGAGGTTGGGAGTGAACTGAATACATCTTTAAAGTGATGAAATTAAACAAACAAACAAACAAACCCATACCGGCCCATTTGAGTTCTATATCAACTTAACAATGTCTTTTAAAAAGAAAGTGAAATAGATACAGTTTTAGATAAACAAAAACCGTGGTAATCAGTTACTAGCAAATCTGCACTACAAGAAATACTAGCACTAACCTAATAGATATCTTGAAGGGAAGTATATAAGCTTTGGTGTTGTGTATCTTCAAGTCAGAACCGACCCATAGCTGACCTGCTGGCGGATATTTCAGAAGCAGTTCATAGCACAGGAAGAGATTGCTTATCCTTCTCAAGCGGAGCAGCTGGTGGATTCAAATCGTTTGCATTCTGTATTGCAGTTTGGCTGCTTGCCACTAGGCAGTGTAAGAATTAATATTTTTAAAAGAAGAAGAAGAAGAAAGAAATTATAAAGTAAACCAAATCTAACTGTGGTTAAGTTGATTTTCAACTCATAACAACTTTGTAGGGTAAAGTAGAACCACACTGTAATGTTTTCAATACTGTAAATGTTTGCAGAAACAGACTCCCACATTTTCTCTCCTTTTGAGAGAGTGATGGCATCAAATCACCAACTTTTCAGTGCATTGCTTTTGAGTCCAATCTGACTCGTAGCTGAACCTCCAGTGGCTTTTCAGAAACTGTGAGTTGCAAAAGGTAAGACTGTTCAGCTGAAGAATTTGCATCACCAGGCTTTAGGTTGGCAGCCCTACGTATTACTTTCCCGGTCACCATAGCTCCCTACTGTACTGCAGTGAAACTTACTAAGAATCGTACTTGATTAATCAAAACGATCAAGGCGAGAGAGGAGAACCAAAAGAACAAAATATAGCTGGAACAAATGGAGGGAAATAAATTCGAATATAAATGATCACATTAAATAAAAATGGAATATACGGCAGTTATAAGACTGGTGGTGAGAGTGGATAAAAAACAAGATTCAGTTATCTGCAGTCTATGGGAAATGGGTTTGAAATAAAAAACACAGATCTATTGAAGGTAAAAAGATAAACCATGCAAAAAGTAAGCATAAAAAAGGTAGTATGGCTATTTTAGTGTCAGACAAAATACAGACTTTAAGATCCAAGCGTATTATCAGAGAGAAAGTTATCTATTTAGTGATGATTATGGCCAATTCCTTAAGAAAACATAACAGTTATAGATGACATAATAACAGAGCTTCAAAGCAAATGAAGCAAAAATTGATGCATAAAAAAATAGGCAAAATTATATTTGACAATTCCATCATCCCTCTCTAAGCAATTGAAACTCTTTTATATTTTGAAATATCATTTATTTAGATATAATTGACATAAACAACATATTTTAACAAATGTATTCATCTATCTCTGCAATCATGATAATAAACACATTAACCTTGAATGAAATTTTTACAGTATTATTGTTATTATAAACTCATAAATTTAAATCATTATCTATGTATTTCAGCCCTTTTGATTATTATTGTTTATGAAGCTTAACTTTCCCTACTTTTGGATAATGGACTATTTATTTAAGATTAGCACCTGTTTTATTTGTTTTTTTAAAAAATTATTCTAGTAGTCTTTGATAACTTCCTTGCTAAACTTCTCTGACAAGATGATCCAAATTTGAAATTAGACATTTCTCCAATGAACCTTGTTTCTTTCAATGGAAAAGCAGGGAACTTTATATATTTATTATATAGCTGTTCACAGAGGAGTAAAATTCAGTAACTTTTTATGAAAAACCTTTTATTTTAATTGTGATTTTAATGAAAGTTAAAGAAAAGTTGCATTTTCCTTCATTCATTAAACCACCATCCAAGCAGATATATGTACACCCATGTTTATTGCTGCATTATTCACAATAGCAAAGAGATGGAAACAACCCAAGTGCCCATCAACAAATGAATGGATAGAAAAACTGTAGTATATTCATACAATGGAATGCTATGCAGCACTAAAAAATAATGAACTTGTAAAACATTTCATAACATGGGTGACCCTATAGGATATTATGCTGAGTGAAATGTCTGACTCAAAAGGACAAATACTGCATAACACCACCAGTCCTGTTATGAAGCGTGAGAGGTTGGGAGGAGAATAGGAAAAGAGTGGATAGATAGTGAACACTTTATTGAAAATATTTCATCTAACTGCAAAACGTACATTCTCTTTTAAGGAATATTCTCTTACATAAACCACTGGCTATAAATTGTTTCCATAAATTTCAGCCATTTATTAATAAACCTGCAGCTAATATCATACTCAAAAGTGAAATATTATGTTTCTCCCTCTAAGATCAAGGGTAAGCCCATTTATAAGAAGTCAACCAAAAGGCCATGAATCTCTAGCTGTTCAAATGCACCCCTGGCTCCATAGGAGAAAGATTGTTAGATTTACCACCTCAGAATCCTGATGAGAGGTTGCAATAAGTTGGAATTGACTCAAAGACAGGGAGTGAGAAGTCCTACCTAGTGTAGTTAAATGAGACAAAGAAACAAAAAGCATAAATATTGTAGAGGAATATATAACATAATCTTTATTTGTATGTTGTTGTTATGTGCTGTTGAGTGTGACTCATGGCAACCAACATCTGAACTCTGTCCGCATAATCTCCCTCCACTTCCCCAAGCATGAAGGATAATTTATATAGAAAGTTAGAAAGTTGTAAAAACTACTAAAACTAATAATTTAGTAAAGTTATATATGTTCTCCTCACTTAACAAATAAGTTCATTATCCAGCATTTCACATTTACCACTATAGTAAAAAAAAACCAAAAAACAAACCTTCAAAAACTGACTGTTGGCTTAGTGTCTCCCTTCCTGTTTGTGTATGTGTCTACACACACACACACACACACACACACACACACACACACGAATATGATATAGATATATATGTGTGTGTGAGTATTTATGTTTGGGTGTCTGTATGAACATCATTGGTTTTGGTTCTCCCTCTGTATGAGAAGAGCTCTGATGATGTGCATAGAGAGTAACACTGCTAACCTGAAGGCTGCACCTTTCTCTGGCTGTTTAAATCTGCCAGCCACTCCAAGGGAAAAAAATGGAAATTCTCCCATGTGGTTTATAGTTTCAGAAACTCAACAGAGGGTCATCCGTAAGTTAATTCCAACTTGAGAGCTTTGAGTTTTGAAAAGATATGTGTTTGTCTCTAGGATCTAAGTGCATGAAGCTACTGGCTAACATCCAAAAAAATCAGACACTGGGTAAATGATGAACCAGATACAAGGTCCAGATTGAGTACAAAGTAAGAGAGCTTTGCCAGACGTCTGTATATATTTGATGCAGGTCACACTCCCAAGGAAATGAAACTAATTGACTACACGTTGCAGATCTCATTAAGGGAATGATTATGTTATACCAGATCTCGTCAAGGAAATGACTACAACTGCCAAACTAGAGAATCATAGACTGCCAAGTTGGCACATAATCCTAACCAGTGCATTAACTATTTTGCACATTAACAATGTCCATGTGACAGCAGCAAATGCCAATGTTCAAGATAAGAGTAATGCTGGCAGTGATGGTTGTGTCAGCATGGCTAGGTCATGATTTATCAGCGGTTGCCCAACTCATTGCCATCAAGTCAGAATTGACTCAGAGGTGACTTTGGTTTTTCCAAGACTGTAAACCACCTGGGAGGAAATTGCCCCTAGTTCTCCCTCAGAGCAAGTGGTGCGTTAGAACCATTAGAGAAGTGAGGCCTTTAGCTTAACAGAGCAACTCTTTTTTTTTTATAATAATCTAGTCTTGGAAACCTAATCAGGTTGATAATAAAGAGTATGTTGTTGTTGTTGTTGTTGTTGTTATGTGCCGTCGAGTCGCCTGCGACTCATAGTGACCCTATGTACAACAGCCCTAAACTCTGCTCTGTCCAGTGCCAATCGCACTGTCTCTGACACTCCCAATTATCCCAGTCACTGAATCAGTCCACCTCATAGAGGGTCTTCCTCTCCTGCGCTGTCCCTCCACCCTCCCAAGCATGATGTCCCTCTCTAAGGACCGGTCTCTCCTCACAACATGTCCAAAGTATGTTAGACAGAGCCTCAGAATCCTTGACTCCAAGGAGCCACCCGGTTTAACCCTTTCCAGGACGAATCTATTTGTTTTCCTAGCAGTCCATGGTATTCTCAATACTCTTCTCCAGTGCCACAGCTCTAAGGCATCAATTCTCCTTCTATCCTCCTTGGTCATTGTCCAACTCTCTGATGCATAACCGGTGATTGCGAAGACCATGGCCTGTATCAGACGCACCTTAGTCTCCAAAGAGATACCATTGCTCTTCAGCACTTTGGAGAGGTCCCTAACAGCAGACTTTCCCATGGCAATGCACCTTTTAATTTCCTGGCTGCCGGTGCCAAGACTGTTGACTATGGAGCCAAGCAAACTAAAGCTGTGTACAATCTCAATCTCTTCACCATCCATCCTGATGCTGCCAATTGGTCCAGTGGTGAGAATCTTTGTCTTCTTGACATTGAGCCTCAATCCATATTGTAGGCTGCAGTCCTTGACACTCTGCAGCAGGCACTTCAGGTCCTCTTCAGTTTCAGCAATCAGGGTATATGTACAGAAAACAAATTGGTTGTATTTCTGTGTATTAGCAGCAACCAACTAAAAATTGAAAACATTTTCCCCCCGGTTGTCAATTTTTTATTGATTTGCATATAGTCTTTCATATACATTGAGGTTCATGCATGTACATTGTGCTTTACACGGTTTTTAATTTCCATTGTTGCCTTAATTAATTTTGTTTTAGACAGTCATCCATTTACATTGTATTTTAAATTAGTTGCTATTGATCTGTGCTTATAATTATACCATCATTTCACTCCATTTAATCCTTCTTATTCCTTCACCTCCTCATGAGCCCCTAACTTTTGCTATCCTAGTGACTTATCTCCTCCTCTTTTACCCTCCCCATCCCCCTTTTGTATATAAACATCTTTCTAGATTTGCCTTACATTTTTACAGTAATTATCTTAGCCTGTATTTGAGGTTTGAGGGAGGCACAATTTCTATCTAAGGCTATTTATAAAATAAAGTAAACTAAGGAGAACTTGTGCTCTATAGGTAAGAATCTGTACAGTTGCTCCACCGGAGAGGGATGGGAGGTCACCTTCTGTGTGATTGGCTGCCTCTGAAAACCCGCTGGAGGGTCAGCTGTGGGTCAGTTCTGACTCTGGTACACAACAACAGTACTAAGAAACCTATGGAAAATTAATTAAAACACAGAGGTCTTTCTTCTACTTCACACACCACACACACAAGTTTCAAGTAAAAATAAAAGCCCAGGAAAACATTAATAATTAATGCTTTCTATTCTGTAGGAGATCGACAAAGACAAATATATATAACAGAAACGGCAAAGGAGGTTGAGTTTTCAAGTATGGAAATACAAAGGAAGAGGAACAGTTGTAAGCAGACACTGGTGATTGGGACAT
>NW_006399751.1:45116335-45162995 GCF_000299155.1 Elephantulus edwardii | reverse complement strand
ATATATATATATATATTCACATATATATATACGTATATATTGTTGTTGTTGTTTACCATCGAGTCAAAACCAACCCATCGCTGGCCCTCTGGTGGGTTTTCAGAGGCCGTTGATCACACAGGAGGAGATTGCTCCTCCTTCTCCCACAGAGCAGCTGGTGGCCTCGAAACACATGCCTTTAGTATTGCAGTGCATCTTCTTGCCACTAGGCCACCAGAAATCCCTATAATAATATATATCTCTATCTCTATCTCTATCTCTATCTCTATCTCTATATCTATATTAGTTGTACGAGATATAGATAGATAGATATAGTTGATTGCCTTCAAGTTGAGCATGACTCATAGCAACTCTATGAATAAAAGCCTTTCTATAACTATCATCGTTTCTCCAAGTTCATAGAGTTTCCATAGGCATGTGGTTTAGGAAGTGAATGTCATTCCCACTTCTAAACCTGTTTTACAACTGGGAGCTCCACCAAACACTGTCCACATTGGGAAACTTAGGGCATTTGACACCCCAGTGGCACAAGGTTCAGCACCACAGCAAACCCAGATTACTTCAGTACAGCAAATTGACAGAAGAGTGATGTACAAAGTAGAAGAATGTTCCTCCAAAATATAACACTAGTCTCACTTATCAGTGGTTAAGTACCGTCAAGTCGAATATGACTCATAGCAACCCTATAAACAAAAGACCTGAACTCTGTTCATAATTAACATCATTTTTCTGTGTTCATAGAGTTTCCAGAGGCATCTGGTTTAGGAAGTGGATGCCACTCCAATATGTTAGATCTAGATTTTATCTATCTATCTATCTATCTATCTATCTATCTATCTATCTATCTATCTATCATCTATCTATCTATCTATTATATGAGGTTGAGTGAGATCTAAGTCATAGCTGACCCTCAGGTGGTGTTCAGGGGTAGTAGATTGCATGGGTGGGGGGCAGCGATCGGTCATCCTTCTATGAAGCACCTGATGGCTTCTAACAGCTTCTTAACAAAAAGTGAAATTTTAAAAGCAGTTATATTTATATTTGTGTCCAGCACACACAAAGAGGAATAAATTTAACAAAAGACATGTAAAAGTTTCAAATTGAAAACTACAGAATATTGCTGAAATAAATAAATACATAAGTAGATGTAACAGAAATGAAATTACTTATTAATTTTAAGGTTTGATATTGTTACGGTACCATTTCCTTCACCAGAATTTATCTGAAGAACAACAAAGTTGGAGAATTCATACTATCTGATTTCAAAACATTAAAAATATCTCATTATCAAGATGGTGAGGTACGGCATAAAGTTATAGATAAATGCAATGGGATTTCAGATTTTGACCCATTACTTTGATAGTTGTTGAGTATCTTTTCATTACTTTATTGAACATCTTAAAACTTTTAGCTACATTGTCTATTCAAATTATTTGCCCATTTTTAAATTGGGTTGCCCTTTTACTATTAAATTGTAAAATTATTTTTGTATAGTCTAGATACTAATCTTTTATCAGATACATTCTTTACAAAATTTTACTTCTATTTTATGGGTTCTCTACGTTTTTTAAAAAAATTTTAAATTATTTTTCCACTCACATTGTGTTTCATATGATCATTCCCATGCATTGTATCTTATAAAATTAATCGCCATTGATTTGTACCCACTTTTACTGTTGGTCTTTCCTAATTTCTTCACCCCCTCTCTCCACCCACCAATCTCGTGATTTCCCCCCATTCCTTACCCTCAGTTCTTCTACTCTGTCCCCTCCCCTCTTTGGACATTGAATTCTCTATTCTTAATGCTGTCTGTTGAGGCGTATTTTTTTTATATATTTCAGTCCAATATGTCTCTGTTGTTGTTGCTCGCCTTTTTTTGTGTTTTATATAAGGCTTTGTCTAACCCAGTGTCATAACAACTTATAGTTAATTTTATTCTAATAGATTTATAATTCTAGTTTACATATTTATATCTATGTTATTATTGCTGTGTACCATCAAGCCGGAACCGACCCACAGCTGACCCTCTGGCAGATTTTCAGAGGCAGTTAATTGGAGGGAGATTACCCATCCTTCTCCTGCAGAGCAGCCAGTGGATTCAAACGGTGTGCCTTCGGGATGGCAATGCAGCTAGGCCACCAGTGCTCCATGTAAATAAATTTTTAATTATTTTTGTGCATGATACAAGGAAGAAATCCTCATATGTAAATAACCACTTCTTACCAATTAATGGAGAGTACTGTGGCATATGGCAAAGGGAGTTGAGAGATTAACATTTTGGTTGGGATTACTGTGGCCCTAAACAAAACAGGACAGAACCAGCAGATCTGCCCCAACTGAATGATGTTTTTCTTTTGACTTAAGATAGCATACCATCAGACTTCATTCTGGCATTTGAATATAACCAAGAAGTGTTCTCTAGTACTGGTCTCATAAATTACACTTTAAAAAATTATTCTTTATTTTATTTCCAATATGGTTTTCCTGAAGAGAATACTGAACGCTGACAGGGGTTATTTATTATATCTAACAAGTTTATTTCCTTATTCTTTATGCCTTTACTCAATTCTCTGCCCTCCTCCCATGTCTCTAATATATTGTAGTTTTTATCTTTCTGTGCACACATTACATAATACTTAATAGATTTAACAAACATAACCTTAATTGGACATGTTGGCTTCTTTGCTGAAAAATATTTTTTAGTATTTCCCTGGCTCCTGGTCATAAATACTGACCACTTGCTGGTAAAATTTTATGCTAAGAGAGGCAGGATAGTTAGTGACTTTCAGTGCAAGTTCATCTCTAGATTTTTTTTCTTTTAATATTCTAACTCAAACGCAGTTGCCACTGAGTCAGAATTGACTCATAGCTGACCCTCTGGTGGGTTTTCAGAGGCTATAAATCATTTGAGAAGAAATTGCCAATATTTATGCTGCTGATTAACTGGTGAATTCAGACCACAAAAGATGTGATGCCTCTGAGTTAACAGTCCAGCTCCCTAGGGACTAGGTTACCAAAGCTCCCTTATTATTCTAAAGTGACTTGGAATTTATTTTTGTCTCATATTATTGTTACTGTAAGACGGCCTGCTTGAGATTTTCTCAGCAAGTACACTTGTTGTGTGCCATTGACTCAGAACGACCCCATAGTTGACCATTCAGCAGGGTGCACTGAGGGATGAGTAAATTTTCTTGTCTCCCATCCAGACCAGACCACCATCTTTTCTAATCTTCTAATGATGCTTGGAAGCTGTGTGAAGATTCTCTAACAGGAGATGTGTGGGTAACAGTTACTTTGCTGATTTCTATAAATGTTTGTCTCTTGTATTTTGTGACTTTGCAAATTTGGCTAAATTCTTGGTTTCTTTGGCTGTGCCATTTTGGACAGTACAATTGATGATTGATGTTTATTGATAAAGGGAACATTAAATGACTTATGAGGTTCAATTCATCCTTGTTCATTGTTCAGCTTTATGATATATAGCAAGTAATTGCGAAGACCATTGCTTGGATCAGGTGCACCTTAGTTCCTAGACTGACATCTTTGCTCTTCAGCACTCTGGAGAGTTCCCTTGAAGCCGACTTTCCTAATCAAATTCGTCTTTTATTTCCTGCCTGCTAGTACCAAGAGTGTTGCTTGTGGAGCTGAGCAAGCTGTTAACATATCTCAGTCTCTTCTCCATCTATCATGGTGCTGCCATTTGGCATTGTATTGATGATGAGAATCCTTGTTTTCTTGATGTTAAGCTTCAGCCCGTATTGAAAACTACAGTCCTTCTGCAACAGACACTTCAGGTCCTCCTTGTTTTGGAAAGCAAGATTGTGTTATACGCATACAACAAATTGTTGATTAAATCTTCCAATTATGATGCCACATTTCACCTCATAAAGACCAGTATTTTGAATGATCGGTTCTGCATATAGATTGAAAAGGTATGGAGACAGGATGTATCCCTGAAACACTGCTTTCCTGATTTTGAACCATACAGTGTTTCCTTGTTCTTTCTGATCCAAGAATAGGTTTTGCATGAGCACAATCAGGTGTTCTGGGATTCCCATTCTTCTCAAGGTTAGCCACAACTTGTTGTTATCCACATGGTTAATGCCTTTCCATAGTCAATGAAATAGAGATAGACATTCCTCTGGAGCTCTTATGAGATCTTTCCAAATCTTCTAGATTAGGTTACCTTTCCTTATTCAGCTGGTGAGCACAGGGTATTTATGAAAGCTGTAACCCTTTTATAAAGCTCACTTCTTACAAAGAAATATCTGTCATCATAAAAGAAATTCTGAACTGCAAACATTTGATGGAATTTTTACTCAAAGGATGGGTATAAATGTAGTGTGTATACATTTTAGATGGGTATAATAGCGATAACTGAGGAGGATCTGAGGCATCTAAGGAGAAGGTCAAGGACTCTAGTCCTTAATACGGATTGAAACTCAACATTAAGAAGACAAAGATTCTCACCACTGGATCAATTGGCAGCACCATGAGGAGAAGTTGAAGTATTTGCTGCAAAAGATCAAGGACTGTAGTCTTCAATATAGATTAAAGCTCAATATAGAGAAGATAAAGATTCTCACCACTGGGCCACTGGCAGCACCATGATAGATGGAGATTAAGATTGTTAACACTTTGCGGCAAATGACGGCAAATGTGTTTCTAAGCACGGTTGTAAATTTTAAAAAGTGTGTGGCAACATGTTAACAATTTCAGATGTTTAAATCCACAGTGAATACTCTTGGCTCCAGCAGTCAAGAAATCAAAAGATTAATTGCTCTGGGGAGTGGTCAGAGACCCTTCCAAGGTGCTAAAGAGAAATAATATCGCTCTGGAAGCCAACGTGTGCCTGATTCAGGCCATGGTCTTTACAGATTACTTGCTATTCATCAGAGAGTTGGAAAATTATTACAGTTGACAGAAGAATTGATGTCTCTGAGTTGTGGTGCTGGAGAAGAGTGTTGAACATACCAGGAACTTCCAAGAGAACAAACAGGTTTATCCTAGAGAGGATGAAATCAGATTGCTCCTTGGAGGGAAGGATTTTGAAGCTCTGTCTCACATATTTTGGGCATGTGTCCAGGAGGGACCTAGAATACCTGGAGAAGGACATCATGATCAGAAGGATGGAAGGGACAGAGTAGGAGAGGAAGACCTCCAGATGAGATGGATTGACACAGTAACTGAGGAAATGGGGATTGGTGTGTAGGAGACAGTGAGACTGTCTCAGGATAGGGCAAGGTTCAGGGTCACTGTGAGTCGACTCAGTGACACATAACAGCAACAATAGTAATAAGCTGCACTGCCGACCTGAAGGCACACAGGTTGAATCCACTAGCTACTCGGTGGGAAAAGATGGGTCCTCTCCTCCTGTGTGATTGTCTCTGAAAACCTGCTGAAGGATTAGCTATGAATCAGGTCCATAATAACAACAATATGTACCAAGCAGGTTTTTTAATGCTTTACATGCATGACTTTATTTAACACATATATTCATTACTATTGAATCACTTCTGACTAGTGATGGCCCATGTGTACAGTTGATTAATGTTTTTCCTGGCTGTAATTTTTGTAAATAAATTGCCAGGCTGGGTCGATTTGAACTGCCCATCTCTAGGTTAGCAGTTGAGTTTATTCTTTGGTGCCATTCAAGGGCCTTGAAAAAACAAAACAAAACAGGGGCAAATTATATTCTTATGTCACTTCTTATTTTACAACGTTTTCATTTCTGCTTGATTTCTCAAAAAAATTCTGTAATATGAGAGGAAAGACTAGTGAAACACAACAACTAAATGTGTTCTGGAGCCTTGAATTGGATCTTGGAACACAGAGTACATTAATAAAAGAACTAGGGAAATCTATATAAAGTTTGTTGTTTCACTGAGTCCTTCAATGGCACAAATGTTTAAGAACCCACTTAACTCCTACCCAGAAGGTTGTGGATTCAGATCCACTCAAAGATGCTTTGGGTGATAGACTTGGCCAATGACTTCTGAAAGTTAACAGCCTTGAAAATGCTGTAGAGCAGTTCTTCTGCACAATCTGGGTCACCTTTAGCTGGGATCTACATGAAAACTCATAACAGGGATGCACCATAATAAGAAGTTAACAGTGTGGGAAACAGTTTAAGGCATGTATGAGAATTCTACCATCTTTGCAATTTTTTTGGTGTGTGATCCCAGGACAAAAGTTTATTACTGCCCCCCTCCCCCAATCTCTAAGTTAACACTTTAAAGACAGCTCCTACTTTCCCTGCTCTGTTCGCACAGCAGCTTCCTGGTCCAATACTAGTTTCGTATGAGCACAGTTAAGTGCTCTGGGATTCCCATTATTCTCCATGGCAGGCACAGTTTGTTATAATCCACACAAACACTTTGCACAGTCAGTAAAGCACAAATAGACATTCTTCTTGTGTTTACTACTTTCAGCCAGGATCCACCTGACATCAGCAGTGAAATCCCTGGTGCCACAGCCACTTCTAAATCCTGCTTGAACTTCTGGCAATCTCCTATTCTCTGTTAATATACCTATTAATCTGAATGCAGAGCAAATTATTTGAGAGATTGGACTCTATGAAGAGGAATGTGGCATCAGGGCAGAGGTACACATCAATAACCTGCATTATGCAGATGATAGAACCTTACTTGCTGAAAGTGAAGAGGACTTGATGCACTTGTTGCAGAGGGTCCATGAATGCAGCCTTCAATTTGGATTGTATCTCATTGTCAAGAAAAAAGATTCTTATCACTGAACCTCTAGACAACATCATGGTGGATGGAGAAGAGATTGAAACTGTCAATAACTTCATCTTACTTGGATCCATAATTAACACTCATGCTACCAGTAGTCAGGAGATCAGGAGACATTGAATTGGGGAAGTCTGTAGTCAGGCACCTCTCCAGAATATTGAGGAGTAGTGTTATCAGTTTGAGTACTAAGATCCATCTGATTCAGGCCATAGTCTTTCTCATCACTTGCTGTGCATCTGAAAGCTGGAAAATGAATAGGGATGACAGAAAAATTGATGCCTTTGAGGTGTGGTATTGGAGAAGAGCACTGAACATCTCATGGACTGCCAAAAGAACAAACAAATATGTCTTGGAGGGGTGCAGCCAGAGTGCTGTCTGGAGGCAAAGATGATGAGACTTCGCCTCATGTACTTTGGTCATGTTGCTTGGAGGGGCTGTTCTTTGGAGAGGGACAAGATGCTGGAAAGGGTGGAGGGTTGGCGAAGGAAAGGAAGACCCTGAACCAGGTGAACTGACACAGTGACTGCTGCAGTGGGCTCTAGTGTGTCAGGAAATGTGAGGATGGCAGCAGATAGGAAAGGGTTTAGAACCACTATTCACAGGGTTACTATGAGTCATACTCAACTTGATGGCACCTAACAACAAATCTACTTTCCCTTTGAGTAGAGCTTCAAACCAATTTGAACCAGGTTCTGTCATACCTAATGAAACAAAACAGGCACAGACCTGGATTTTTACAATTTGAGCAATTGACCAGGGTAATCAGAATGGGAAGAGTTATAGTTGAAGTCTTGGAAAGTGGGGGTCTCAGAAGAGGCTCAGTGAACGCTTTAGGAGCTCATAGCAGTCCATCATACATTCAATATTTTTTGCCCGCACAACTCAAAGATTTCAGTTCCTCTTTCATATTCTTCAACCATTTTCTAAATTTAAAATGCACATGAAGCAATTGAAAATACTATCAATTTGTTCAGGAGCACTTTGGATTTACACTACATCTTTGCCCTTTAAAGTGATCTGTGACAGAAGTCTTACCCAATGCAGGACATCGTGATGTCTTGACTCCTGTTTCCATAGACATAAGGATCTAAGTGAAATGAAATCCTTGACAACCTCAGTCTCATCTCCATTTATCATGATGTTTACTGGACCAGCTTTGAGGGTTTGGGTTGAGTTATGTGGAGCTGTGATCCATACTGAAGGCCTTTGGAGCTTCAGCAGTAATTGCTTCAAGTTTTTTTATTTGCAGCGTGCAGTGTTGAATGTTCCTGTCAAATTCAGACTTGTTTTGCAAATTTAGTAATTGTGAGTCTAATAAGCTAGATTCCTGTAAGTGGAAAAGAGAAGTAATGCTAATTTCTTTCAACATGGCACTTCATTTTTAAAATAGCAGACTGACTTTAAGAGATTTATTTAGAAGTGTGCAGAACCAAGCTTCACAATTTGTGATCTCCTTGGTATTTTCAGTTAAGAGTTTTAGATTCTTCTAAAGCTGTTACTTAAGGATACAGATGCTGTTTAATAGAATGGCATATGTCTTAACTCTTTTCGGATGCTTTATTCACTAGCCTCTCTGTTTTGTGGTCAGTATTCTGCCTAGAACTGTGTTTTGGTCCCTTCTTGCATTCATGGATTTCACTGTACTGGTATTGTCAAACTGTGGCTGTTTTCAGCAATTCACCATTATGGCTTTTATGTGAAATTCAGTTTGTTTTTAAAGTTTTCTTTGCTCACTTTAGATACAATCTCTACTAGTTAACTCTTATTGATGGAAACCAGTTGCCTGACATACATTGAATTTGATCTTCACAACTGTTTTAAGTAGATACTGGTATTCTAATTTAACATATGCGCTTGCTGTTGCTGTTGTTGTTGTTGTTGTTGTTATGTGCCATCGAGTTGCTTGCGACTCAAAGTGACCCTATGCACAACAGCTCTAAACTCTGCTCTGTCCTGTGCCAATCGCACCGTCTCCGACACACCCATCCCGATTACCCCAGTCACTAAATCAATCCACCTCATAGGGGGCCTTCCCCTTCTGCGCTTAGCAACATTAAAAAATTGCAGAATCACATCATTCCAGGATTTTTGGATTCTTCAGTGACTTGCCTATAGTTTATCTTGTCGCAGAGCCACTTATCAAGTTTAAAGGTTCTAATAAATCTTCCTTCGGGGAACATTGGTGTCCTAGTTGCAAGAAGCTGTGCTGTAATCCCAAAGGCACACAGTTCTAATCCACCAGCTGCTCCATAGGAGAAGGATGGACAATCTCCTATGTGATTAACTGCCTCTGAAAACCCACTGGTGGGTCAGCAGTGGCTCGGTTGCAACAACATACAAACAACAACAACAAACCAATCTTCATTTGAAGAGTTTTTAAGAAGGACCCATACTAGAACCACACCCCATATCAATCAAGTCAGAACATGAGTGTTAAAAACTTCTTAGGTCATTTATTCTGTTCTCTTTACCCCTATGTTTTTACATTTTACCACTAGGAGAGCTGGGATCCCTAATTATCAGGTCTCTTGATTCTTATTCTAGAGCACTTTTTGTACTCAGAGCTAATAAACATGTTAAAGTCTGTTTATAATGTAAAGAGACTCAGGTATATGTAGCATGGTTTATTCATATGTAATGTATAGAAATATATGTATACCTGTATGATTCCAGGGATATATTCTTAAATGTGGAAGAGATAGTATGGCTTCATGGTTGAAACCACAGGTACTGTAGCAAGGCAGCCTAGTTTGAGTCTTGGCTTCACTGCATCAATTTTATTCTCTTCAGATTGTGCACTTCTGGTTGTATTTGGCAGTCTCTTTATACCTTGGACCAGCACTTCTAAGCTTAATCCCAATTTGTCTCTTATGAACATTATGGTTTGGGGCTTTACCCCCAAGTCTCTGATCTACCTTGAATTAATTTTTGTGTATGGTGTGAGATGTGGATCCTGTTTGAGCTTTCTGCAGGTGGAAGTCCAGTTTTGCCAACATAATTTGTTGAAGAGGTTATTATTGTCAACTGATATTCGACAAGGAAATCAAAGCTATCAAATGGGGAAATGATAACCTCTTCAACAAATGGTGATTTTTAACTTTAGATGAGTTGTTGTGGCTGCTGCTGTTGTTAGGTGTCCTCGAGTTGGAACCAGCTCATAGATGACCCTCCAGGGGGTTTTCAGAGGCAGTAAATCCTACAGGAGGAGATTACTCATCCTTCTCCTGCAGAGCAGCTGGTGGATTTGAGCTGTGTGCCTTTTGGTTGGCAGCCTGCAGACTAAACCACCAGTGTTCCTTAGATGAGTAGATAATGAGAAACTCTAAGACATAGCCATAGGTTAAAAGTGTATAATAATAATGAAGACTGCAAAGTAGGAAAAATAGTGGAAATAGTATTTCTGTCACAGAGAAGTAACCAAGTGTCCGTTAGAACAGTATTGAATTGAAATTCACCTTCCCATGTTCTCCATTCACTGTTGTTACTTGGATTTCATCATGAAGGCTAATGGAAAGGAATATTGTGGTGGTTGGTTTTGATGAGCATTAACTACAGAGAGCTCTTTTGCTGCTTAAGGGAGCATTGCTATCCCAAAGGTGGCATCTCTCCGGTGAATGGAATACACCACACTTTCTGTGGGAGAAAAATAGACAATCTCTTATCATTTACAGCCTCAGAAACTCACTGGAGAGTCCGCTATGTTCCAAGTCAACAGCAGTCACTTTAAGTTTTTTGAGCTTTGCTGGTTAATAGTAGAGGTAAGGAAGTTGGAGATAAGGGAGGAAAAGAATGTAAGACATAAAAATTATCTTCCATTATTAAGGTTCTTGGATAGCAAGTTATCTTTACAGTTATTTGTTAAAGTCTTGTACTTTTGGGGAGAAGAAGCAGTCAAAAAGAAAAAAAAATGTCTGGTAGATGTCACGCACCTGCATTTTCCATAACTCATTGTTGGAGTTTGTTGACAGAACCTAGATATATCATTAATCTAGCTGAAAAATGCAGGTTTTCAAACTACTGTCTAATTGGATTCTAAAGGACTTCTAACACTATTTTAAAATTAAATGTGCCTAAAATCTTCTAAATGATTTTGCAGATTTCCATAATAAATGTGGCAAACATTTCTCTTATGGGATATAAATAATCACACACTCTTGCACTGTAGAGTAATATTATAAAGCACTTAGGGATGTTCAGCTAATCAGATTGTGAGAGTCGCTCAAAATTTCTAACCGTGTAATTTTTGCATAGAGAGAGGGTACCTCATGCTGTGCAATTAACTGGTTTTATTAGCTATAAATTTGGTCGTTGCTGGTTGATCTGATGGCTAGTGCCTGTGAAGTATTTGATCTTGGGTTTTTTTGCTTGATCCTGTGCAGCTGAGTGTCAGAATGACATGGGAATCTTTTAGTGGAGGTAAGAACTGAGGCTCTGAATGGCAGTTGTTGAAAAGTGATTTCTCATACTTACTTCTTTAACCAACTGAAGAGAGCTCTGGAATGTTCCAGGAGTATTGTAAGTTTGAGAGGTTGTATACACGTACATTCCATGCAGTATTCAATATGAATTTATAAAGTAGAGTGGTATGGTCTAGAGAATATAAATAGTGCTTTGAGATTATGCATCATGTGTTAAAAGCCTGGTTTTACCAAATATTAGATAACCTTGGGCAAACTTAAAAATTTATCTATTCCTGGATTCCTTCTTTTGTGAAAGGGTCATAATGATAGGTCATGGTTTATGCTTTGATAAAGATTTAATCTACATGAAATGCTTGGCCAACTTATGAAATGCTAGCTATTATTGTAGAAAAGATCCCTGGTAGCACAGTGGTTAAAACATTCAACCACTAACTTAAAGGTCTGCAGTTTGAAGTCACCAGTCCCTTTTAGGGGAAAAGTCCCAGGGGATTGACGTGTGTCAGAATTGACTTGCCTGCAGCGGGCTGTTTTGTTTATTATTCTAGATAGTCCTATAGTATTTTAATATGAGCAACTTATAATTAAAGATGTCTAGGTGAAAGGACCCATGACTTTATTAGATGCTCTTTTTAAAACAAATGTTTTTATTTTGTATTAGTTTGTTTTCAAAGTTTGCATACATTGTTTTTCACACTGGATCTTTCCCTTTCTTTAACCCATGCCCCATCAATTTGTACGACTCTATGATTAATACCTCCTCCAGCTGCCTATCCTCACCCCTCTGTTCTTCCCCTCTCCGTCCCTCCCTGGGATGCTCTTTCTAAAGATAAATACATACTAAACTTATGTCAAGTGTAACCAAAATTTACTATATCCCTGACACATGAGCTTAAGAAATCAAATCTAACTAAGACCTAGTTTGTTCAATTCTTTTTAAAAAATCTGACTTTTTGTGAGGATCAACTTGTTAAGTGCTTTGCAACTTTGAAGTGCTATATTTATCTAAAAATAGATTTTAATACATAACTGATACTAAGACAAGCAAAATGTGTAAGTAGAATCCACTGCCAGAAGAAACTGGAATTTGCTACTAAGTTTGACTCAATTCTGAATGATAAGATGATTGTAAATGAAAGAGAAAAGGATGTCGGGAGCTGAATTTGAATTGACTGAGCACCTGGCATTTATTTGTGGGACATTGTGCTAAGATTATTGTCCTCCTACAAATGAGAATGAGTCCAAGAGATATTAAGTAACTTTCCCAGAGTCACCTAACTTACCAATGGCAGAGCCAAGACTTATGCGCCAGAGGATGTCCTAAAAGAACCCTGTTAATGGCATTAATTTATGTAATATTAAGCAGAAATGGACATGAATTTAAAGCATAAAAAAATGCAGTAGAAAAATGCAGTCAAGTAATTTTCTAGAAAGCAAGCAAGGCAAACAGTGACCAGGTAAGAGCTATCTAGTCTAGAAGTTGCATTTAAATTTCTGTTCTCCCGCTCTAGTTTTTAGGAGCCCAGGTGACGTAGTGAGTCACAGCTGAGTTATAACCAAAAAGTTGAGATATCATTTCACCCCAGTCAAAATAGCAAAATTTAACAGAACAGCAAGCAACAAATGCTGGCGAGGTTGTGGAGAAACTGGAACCCTGATTCACTGTTGGTGGGAGTGTAAAATGGTGCAACCCCTGTGGAAAGCAGTATGGCGCTTTCTCAAAAAGTTGCAAATAGAGATACCATTTGACCCAGCAATTCCACTACTGGGAATATACCCTGAAGAGACCATAGCTGACATCCAAGCAGATATATGCACACCCATGTTTATTGCAGCTTTGTTCACAATAGCAAGGAGTTGGAAACAACCTAAGTGCCCATCAACAAACGAATGGCTAGAGAAGCTGTGGTATATTCGCACAATGGAATACTATGCTGCATTAAAAAACAAGGAACTCATGCAATATTATTCAAAATGGTTGACTCTGGAGAACATTATGCTGAGTGAAATATCCCAGTCACAAAAGGACAAATATTACATGATGCCACTGTTGTAGAATGGGACTGTCCTTGGGGTTGGGGAGAGACTGAGTAAGATGGGTTCAATAATGTATACTGCACTGAAACAGAGGAGGGAGAGAACCGTTTAAAAGAGAGATATAACTGGGTATTTCTGTCATCACAGGAGACTAGAGCGAGGGCTACATGGTGGAGGGGACCTGGGGGAGGGTTTGTAAAACAATGAAAGAATCTTTTCTTTTACTTTTCCATAATTTTTGGACTCATGTACTTATAACTTGCTAGTCAAATTTGTGTCTTCTAGGTTGCAACACCCCCATGATACATCTTCAAGGATATGAACATGTACAGCCAAGCACAATCAATAAGAGTGCATCTAAATTCCAAAATCAATCTCCATAATAGTCTATGTGTTTCCTACTGCCAAAGGGGCCCTTTAGAGTAGTGAGAGAAGATCTTCACCCTGAAACCCACAGCGTCCCTTTTCAGCAGGAAGTAGCTAAGAGAATACGCCATCCCCTTTTCCTTATGACTCAGGGTGAAGTCTCTCTCAGGGAGGAGTGATAGGGAATGGCAAAGGACACACTGACAAAGAAGATTAATCAGAACTGGCTTTGACAAGCACTGTGGCATTTGGACAAGAACAAACTGGGAGGAGGGTAGAGAGAATAGTGCAACAATGAATGAGTGGAAGCCCAAAATCTCTGTAAATGTTTATGAAAATTAATAAAATATAATTATAGAAAAAAAAAAACCAAAACAACAGGGCAAGAAGTTATAAATGTTGGAGAGGATGTGGCAAGAGAGGAACTCTTATACATTGTTTGTGGGATTGTAAAATGGTACAACCTTCTGGAAGGCAGTTTGGCGTTTCCTCAAAAAACTGAACATAGGTATTCCGTATGACCCAGCTATTCCACTACTTGAATATACCCTGAGAATATGAGTACTGAAGCACAGATGAAGATTTGCACACCAATATTCACAGCAGCGTTATTCACCATCACAAGAGCATGGAAACAGCCCAAATGTCCAACCACAGACAAATGGATTGGGAAACTGTGGTACATTCACATAATGGAATACTATGCAGCATGCAGGAGCAATGATTTTGTAAATTATTACCTAACTGGGGAGGGACTGGAGAGTATTATGCTGAGTGAACTAACTCAGTCCCATAAGGACAAATATTGTATAAAACCATTACTGTAGAATGAGTATAAAGATTCAAGGGGAGGGGCTGGAAGCAGAGGGATGAGGATGTGCAGGGGAAGGGAAGATTAATCACTCAGTTATACAACTTGATGGGGGAAGGATGAGGAAATTAGGAAGAATCTGTTCTGGAAAACAATGTATTCAAATTTTGTAAAAAAAACCCCCACAAAACCTAGTAGAATAAAAAAAAATTTAAAAAAGAAAAAAAAAATAACCAAAAAGTTGGTAGTTCGAACCAACTACCTATTCCTTATTAGAAGAAAAATGAGATAATCTCCTTCCATAAACATGTATACTGCTGGAAACACTGCATGACAATTTTCCCTCTATTGTTTAGGGTTGCTGTGAGTCAGAATTGACTTGATGACAGTGGGAATGACATTCATGATTTGATTAAATTATATTGCAATTTGATTTTTTTAAAATGACATCAATTCAGAACCAACTCATATCTGACCCCATACAGAGGCACACACGAGTAGATTGACCATCTTTCTCTCCTGGAATTGTGGGTGAAAATAAGGCTCTAAAAATTGATGAAATACCAATTGACATGTTTCAGCAATTGGTGAAGCCATGGACATGCCAAAAATTTGAAAGACCTGGCCAGTTGAGTTTAAGAGATCCATTTCCCCCTTCTCAAAAAAATTATTCTCCTAAAAGAAAGTAGAAATTATTGAATAATAACAGTAACATCATATGTGAGTAAAATATTGCTGAAAGCATTAAAAAACAAATGGAACCGGATACTTAACAAAATTTAAGCTGAATTCTGAAGAAGTCTTGGAAGTAGGGTTATCATTGCTGTTAGATGGATCTTGGTGAAAGCAGAAAAAATCACAAAAGTGTTTACTTGAAAAGAATTCTTGATGAAAAAAAAAAGGTGTTTACTTGGGTTTCAAACTATCCAAAGGTATTTGACTGTGTGGATCATAAGAAATTAATGACTGACATTGAGAAATAATGAAATCCCAGAATATTTAATTGTGCTTACATGAAACCTATACCTAGAACAAGAAACTGTTGTCTAAGCAGAACAAGAGAACACTGCATGATTTAAAATCAGGAAATGTATCAGGATTGTATTCCTTCCTCATACTTATTCAGTCTGAAAGTTCATCAGTGAATAAGGATAACAGAGAAAGAATTGAAGCCTCAGTACTGAGTAACCCGTGGACTGCCGTAAGAAAAAGCAAGTCTGTCCTGGAGGAAGTATAGCCAGGATGCTCTGCAGAGGCAAGGATGTGAAACTGTGTCATATACTTTGGGCCTGTGGTCAGGAAGGAATAGTCCTTGGAAAAAGATATGCTGGGGAACGTGGAATGTCAGAGAAAGAGAGGAAGACCCTCAACAGGATGGATGGGAAGAGTGTCTGTATATAATGGGCTTGAGGATATCTGAGATCATGAGGATGGTGCTAGATAGTTTAAGATCTGTTGTTTACTGCATTGCTGTGAGTTGTGGTCAACTCAGTGGCACCTTACAGTAGCATGAACAATCCTTTCATTCTTTCATGCTTAGTCTTATTGAGGACTTTCTTTGGGCTGATTTTCTGTGTAATTTTAACACAGGAAATGATCGTTTTGACTCAGTTACTTAATTGTTTTGGGAGAGCTAGATTCTTATATCTGCTTTAGTCTCCTAAACTGTATCGTTCAGGTTGTTTACAATATATTTTATTTTTGTGTGTTTTCACAGTGGCATTCTGTTTTGAGTATAAAGTATATAAAATCTCCTAGCCTCTTTATGATTTGGAGACCTCTCCCTAGTCTTAAATCATCCCTATTTGTTTCATTCAGCTTTAGCCATCTTCCTTTCCTGCCAGACTAGTCAGCCCTTAGTTGGGTATGTACTTAATGAGACAGTGGCATGATCCCTGGAGGGGAGCCCAGGCTCTTCTGTGAGTGATGGCTGCGTAGACGGTAGGCTACAACTCATCAGGAAGCCATTGAGCAATATAAGAGACTTCCCGGAAAAAAAAAAAAAGAGAGAGAGAGACTTCCCAGCACTGGTGATGCTTACAATAAAAATCCCCCATGACTCTCTCTGAGTTATACAAGAAGAGTGAGTGGAATGGTTGCATTATCATTACTTAGCATTTCTTACCATTTTCCTCTCAAATAAAACCCTTCCTGACATTAAGCACCATTAGGAATATGTTATATATTACATTATGGAAAGTGAGTTCCATTTACGTAGCGTTTTTTCCCTTTCAACAGAGGACATATTTTGAAAGAGAACTTATAGAATTAAGAAGTTTGGTGCTTTCCATGTGACTTTGTTAATGAATGGATCTCATTAAGCCTAAACTGACTAGGAGCATGCCCTATATATGACATTCTAGTGATTAAATTCAGGAGTGAAAATCATTTAGGCTTGCTTTTTAAGTTGTTTTTGTAGTATAGCATTTTGCGGAGCAGAGGGGCTGGTTTTCCATCTTACCGTATGTCCAAGTAGGAGAAAATGGGCCTTAGAGGCACATGGCCCTGAGCATCTCTGAAAGGGCCAGAGAGAGTAGAAGTAACACAGCCCTTCACTGACACAGAAGAGAGAGCAGATACAGAGCCCATAGACCAGCTCCATGGTGCCCCGAGAGCCACACCAATAGCAAGAGGTTTGCTTATTTGTTGTTGACTCACAGACTCATAGTTATAGTACCAACAGTGGAGTTTATTAGAGAAGGAAGTTGGAGAGTGGGGGAGGCAAAGATTATCACTCAAAATAAGTTCAGGCTTTAGCCTGACAACTCCAAGGCACCAGTTTTCAGTTTAGGTTGCAGTTTCAGTTCAGCAGTCAAATTCAAATCATCCAGCAAGGTTTGCCTCAAATAGTTATATAACTTAATCATCTTGCAGGGTTTGTCTCAGAGCAGTTATAACTCAGTTTCTCCTTCAAATATCTGACAAGCTAAAAAAAAAAAATATATATATATATCTGACAAGCTAACTGTGGTCAGCACAAATGCAGAAAGCCTCAGGTCATACCTTGCCACCATTTGCCCAAGGCATTGCCACCGTCTCTCCAACACCAGGGTTTCCCTCTCACCAGGATCTTGCCACTACAGGCCTTGCTCACCTCAAGTCTTGTTGCCCAAAATCTTGCTTGCCTCAAGTCTTGCTGTTCAGTGTGGGCAATATTCTTTTACTTATCCTAGTCCCATGGTTGATGTGAATTTCCGAGACCTTGCTGATTTGTAAAACTATATGTCTTCAATTAAGGTAGTTGGAGACCAGAGGCCAAATGGCTAACAAAAGTGAACTTTTAGGCTAACACTACACCATATAAGTAAGAATCCAACCTGTTTTTTTATTTTATTTTAGGAAAACATCCCTGGTTGTGTCACTCAAGGTGAAAATGCATGAAATTGAAGAAGACTTTTTTGTTTCTTATCTTTGTCTAAACACATGCTGTTACGTTGATTCTTATGAATAGGAACCCTGTCAGACAGAATAGGCATGTTTCTAACTGGTGGATTTGAACTGCTAACCTTTGGATTAGTGACTGAGTGCCTAGCTGTTGTACAACCAGATCTCCTTCAGTTTTATCTAGACAATTTTATGCATTGAAATTCCTTTATAGCAGATTTAAAATTCTGCTGCTGTTGTCTTCATCAAAAGAGGCTGAAACAATCAAAAAGGATGGGAAAGCATTTGATGTAGTCTAACTTCAGAGATTAATTACTTATCATACTTACTGGATAAATATAGTGAAAGAATAAAATCCTGACATGTATCTTTTCAGGCATTAAACCACATAATATCCTCTTGTTCTATTTGAACAACTCTTTCTTGGTCTGTATTGGTTCTACATGAGCACAGTTGGAATTCTCTTTCATCCATAATTTGTTGGTTCACATAATTGAGTGCCTTTTTGTAGTAGATAAAAACAGCAGTTATTTCCCTCACTCCATATGCCCTCCTGAATCTGGCTTGAATTTCTGGCAGTGCCCTGTCTATGTGCTGCTGCAACCATTTTTTTATTATCTTCAGCAGAATTTTACTTGGCTGTGATATTAATGTACTGTTTGATAATTTCTACATTAATTTGGATCACTTTTCTTTGAAATCATCACAGGTAAGTATCTGTTTACATGAGCTGACCATATAAATGTGTTCCACGTTTCTTAGAATAAATGAGTGAGCACTTCCAGTGTTGTGTTCATTTGCTGAAAGTTCTTAGTGATTTACCTTCAATTCCAGGAGCCTCATTTCCCTGAGTGCTTTCAGTGCCATTTGTACTTCTTTCACTGTTAAAAGCTCTGATCATATGCTACCTACTGAGATGGTTGAAGGTCAACCAGTCCTTTTTGAAACATAAACCAAAAAGCTGTGCTTGTTGCTGGTCAAGTTGATTTCTAATTATAGCAACCTCATAGAGGACAGAGTATAACTTCTCACAGATTTTCCAAGACTGAAGTCTTTATGGACATCCCTAGTGGGTTGGACTGGTGAGTTTGAACCACCAACCTTCACAGTCAGATTTAAGTGGTTCGAATCCACCAGCTGCTCAATGGCAGAAAGATGAGCCTTTTCCTCCAGTGAGATTTACTGCCTCTGAAAACCCACTGGAAGGTAAACTATGCGTTGTTTCCACTTCCAGAGTACATATGTGAAAAGAACAGTGGTAACATGGGGAAGGCCAAATCTGACTTCTACTTGCTCCATAAAGGGGAACTGCCCCCATCAATAATGTCCATAGCCCCATACAAATAATTACATAGTCAGACATATTATTGCATCTATTTTTACCAATCATTGGGTTCCATGTTCATTGCAGGACTCACAGACATTACTCACAGTTGTGGGGCTTATTTGGGAAATAGGTTGAAGTAGTTCTAAGCCAGATTAAACAAGGCACACTGCCTCAATTAATGAAAGTCCAGGTTTGGTTCAACAGCACAAATGGCAGTTATAAATCAGCTTTTCCTTTAATCATCCAGGAAGCAAAACCTTTAACTGTGGCCTTTATCTCAGAGCAATTACAAGTCAGTTTGTTCTTCAATAATTCAACAAGTAAAACCTTTAACTGTGTCTTTTATTTTAAGGGTTCCTCTGGTTATACCTTGGCACAGTCTCTTCACAGCAGTGCCACAGTCTCTTCACACTCTCCATAACAATCACTGCCATTTTTTACAGTGTGGAAAGCACTCTCTTACATTGGCCCATAGCTATTGATGATTTGCAAGACCATGTGTCTATAGTTAAGGTAGCAGGAGATCATGCCCCTAATGAGAACTAACACATGGCTAGAAAAGCCAATTTTCAAGGGTTCTGACACCCCAACATCCCTATATAAAATTTGTAGGAATATAATATATATAATAATAACAGCATCCCTATATAAAAACACAGAAATTCCAGACTAAAAAATTCAGCTTAACAGATGAGGGAGAGAACAGTTTAAAAGTGATATTTGATTGGGTATTACGGTTATGACAAGAGTCAAGAATGAAGGGTGCTTCAAGTCAATGAATAGTGGAGTGTACTCGGAGGAGAGGAGGGGATTGTATACCAATGAAAGGATTTTTCTTTTACTTTTCAAAGATAGGAGCGAACTGTGGTGGGAGGGGGGTGTCAGGGAGAAAAGTGCAACAATGAATGAATGGAAATTCAAAATCTCTGTAAACGTTCATTAAAATTAAAAAAACCCAAACATTCAGCCTAGCCACAAGATAGCCAACTCCTTCTGAGAACTATTAATAAAACCAAACCAAACCCTGATATTCACTACCTGCTCACACCAGCAAGAAGGGAGGAGCCACAGCTGTAAATAAATTGGCACAGTGACATATGACAACTACAGTAATCTCTAGAAATGTTTTTATACCCTGAGAAAGATATTTCTATTATACATTTTTATGGATAGGGTTTTGGTTATGCCCATTTCATGTCAGATTGGGACCCTTTATTTTATGAAGATACAGAGTGCAAATTAAAATTGTTGCACTAGAAAGGCCTGGAGTTCTACACTGCAGAATCAGACAGTGAAAGTTGTATGGATCACAACAGTCCCATACACCATGATCATGGGAATGTGGGACCAGGCTGCATTCCATTTCATTGTATGAAAATTCAACTCAAGAACTTCTTTCTTTGGTTTTGTAATAACTGCTTACCTCCCCAGTATATTGTCAGTCCTGATTGAGCTTCTAGAAGAAACATTCTGCAGAGAAAGTATATCTAACTATTAGGAGGAAGGTTCATCTATACAAAAATATGTTTTTATTCCTCATCAGTTATCCTCTCCCGTGATCAGTCATGATAGCAAGCTAGTAACGAGCCCTTTTGTTGCCTCTTTTTTAGCTCATCTCATTTTTAAATTTTCAGAAGGCTTTAATAATGTTAAACTTTCCAGAATGGTACTAAGTATAGTTTTATCAGTATTACATACTTGTTGAACACCTCTATTGTTGTAAATGTATGTATAAGAAAATTTAATGGGGGGTAGCTATTTTATTAGACTACTATATATGTATTTTTTTTTAATTTACGCTTTTTATTTTTAAACAGGCAGAGATACTCAGTGTCCTCAGTCACAGAAATATCATCCAGTTTTATGGAGTAATTCTTGAACCTCCCAACTATGGTATCGTCACAGGTAGGAACTCTTTATTTGACTTCTTTCTCTCCTCAAGTACCTAGCTTAAGATCCTTAATATGCTAAAATGTTTAATATTAGGTTCAGTTATGAATTATGTGCTCCTGTCAGATGTCACTTTTGTTGCCATAAAGCATTAATAAAACTGATTATATCAATATAATTAAGAATGGTGTTCCCACTTCTACCCATGTTTAATTGTGCTAATTATATCTGCGTAAATGCTATTTAAATGCACTTGCAGCTGCAATACCAATATTTAAAGGTGCCGTTTAGCTAAAATTTCATTTAATTAGCTGAAATGAGCGATGTTTTTTGTAACTCTGTGACCTTTCACAAATTAAGATTTCTTGAGCTATTCATGTTGTAATTCTTCACAAGACATTTTAATCCCTTTAGAGCATTCGTTCTTCAAGGTCTCTGACTTGAGAACAATATTTTTCAGGTTTGGTCATCTGACTTGGTAATGACCTTGATCTAAATTATCAGATAATTTGGAGCAGCAGCTTATAACTGGTGAAATTGTTCTTTCCAAAAAAGGAGTCCATAGAAACTTTGGCCACAGAAAGACATTTGTTTTATACTCTGTGCTCTTGCTTGTATAATCTAATGACATGCCTTAAATCTGTACCTATCATGTTCAGTTTTATAATGAGTACTTTTGATCAAGTTCCTAATCATGGCAGTTATTTTAACATTAAAAAAAACCTCACTCCAAACACCAAAACCAAGAAAACCTTAAAATTTAAGTTCTGATAAAAACTTGGAATGTCTTTTTGGAGAATAAAGAATAACAAGATACTCTCAATAAAAAGGATTGTAGTAGGTACTGTTTTCTTAGACACCATCTAATACTTATAATAACCTCGTGAGATAGATAAAATAACTTATATTTTACAAATAAACTGAAGCTTTAAAATGAAAGTAACTTCCCAAGGTCACACAGCTAGTGTGATGCAGAACAGTAGACACATTTTTTTTTTCAAGAAGCTCTTTTTCTTGCGTGAAGGCCAAGGTCTGAAAGGCAAGCTTGGTTCTTAGGTTTAAAGCATGTCATTTGTTATTCCCATCTTCTAAGTTCAGTTTAATATGATTCTACTCTTTACTGTCATTGGGTACCATCACTGAATATATGTGATTTATAAGTGACAGAAAAGAAGTACCCCAAAGAATTTTTAAATAATATATCATCAGCAGTGTTTGTATTTACAAAGGACAGCTTAATCATCAAAAACGTACAGTAATGTATTATATCAACACATTTATTGCCATTGGGGAAGCTCTTTAATAATAAAATTCAAAACCATTCTCTTCTTTGCCTTTTCCTTATTCATCTAAGATTATAATTAGAACTGTATACTATTTGACATAACTATTATATAACTTCTGTGTCAAAATAAACATTTTTTAAAATGTGTATCTTTCCACTGAGATAATTAATGTTTGGGTAACAATATTAGTATTTTTCCTGAGCTATAATTTCTAATAGTAACATTTAATACTTTTAATTGCATGAATCAATTTTGGTTTTGGCGTACTTTCCTAAGTCTTCACAGATAGACATTTTTTGACATTATTTGCTCAAAATAAGGGTATTCTCATTACAATATTTATTATTACTGTAAACATTAACTTGGAATGGAGTAGTTCTCAATCTCATAAACAAAACTCAGCTTTTCTCCAGATTGTCCTTTAATATTAAAAACATATTTTTCTAGAAGGAACTTTAGCTGTGATTAAGTTAGGAGATCAGCAAATCCTCTCTCCAAAAAGCATCTATAAACTTGGACAGAATATTCAACATTCTGGAAATGAACAGCCCTACAAGGATAAGCTTAAGAAGAAAAACAAAGATCAGAACCAAAACAAACAAAAAGACTGATCCAGACATTAGTAGCAGATTTTGTGAATTTAAGCCCAAATTGGCAAACAGACAGTAAACATCAAGAACAACTTTTCATTCAAATTCCTAACCGATCTACATTTTCTGAAACTATGACCTTTCAACTGTGACTTTTAAGCTCACTGCTCGCCTGTCACTTTGCCCTCCTATAATTTAGGTTGTGCTGGAAGCTGTGTCACTGGTATTTCCAATACCAACACTGTGGTCAGTAATGGTAAATGGGTTTCAATGGGGCTTCTTTATCTAAAACAGAGAAAAAAGCAGGATTAGCCATCTACTTCTGAAATAATAGGACTTCAAAATTCGTGCTTTACAGAAGAACATTGTGACATACAGTTTAAGAAGATAAACCCCTCAGATTGAAAAGCACTCAAAATGCAGATGGGGAGAGCTGCCTCCTCGGCGTAGTTGTTGTTAAGTGCCATCGAGTAGTAGACAACTCATAGCGACCCTGTGGATCAAAGACCTGAGCAGTGTTCACAGAGTTTCTAGAGGCAAGCCATTTCGGAGGTAGATGCCCCTCCTGCTTCCAGACTTGTTTTAATTGAGAAGCTCTACCAAACACTGTCCACCATGGGTAACCATTATCGCATTTGGCACGTCATTGTCACAGTGTTTAGCATCACAGCAGCCGTGAGTTACCTCTGTACAGCAATGCACAGACCCGAGTATCCTCAATGTAGAGTCTGCTTTAATGATGGTGGACACAATAAAGCTTTCACCCACTGAAGGATCTTCATTTGCTAGTATGGCAAGGCTCAAAATAAGGAGAGAAAACTTCAGATATCTATAAATAATTAGAACATAGAATGTATGAAGTATGAATCAAGGAAGGTTTTAAATTGTCAAAAAGGAAATGGAAGTGCATAAAGGTTGACAATCGTAGGCCTTGACAAACTGAAATGGACTAGTATTGACCATTTTGAATCACGTAATCATTGGCCTGTGCCAGTACACATTCATGATCAAAAAGAACATTTCAAGATCTATCTTGAAGTGCAATGCTGTCAGTGACAGGATAATATCCATATGCATACATGGAAGACTTGTTAATACAAGTATTATACATACTAGCCATTAAAGCCAATAATGAAGAAACTGAGACTTTCTACCTACTTCTGCAGTCTTAAATGGATCGAACATGAAATCAAGAGACATTAATAATAGTGACTGGAATGTAAAGGTTGAAAACAGGAAAGACTGATTGTTGGAAAATTTAACCTTGGTTAACAGAAATGATGCCAGAGATTACATGATAGAATTTTGTACAATTAGTAACATAGACATTTCAGATACCTTTTTTTAAAAAAAAAAAAACCAAACCAAAAACACAAATCCACAAACATGTAAATGGCTTCTGTACACATGAACTTCATCAGATAGCATACACCAGAGTCAAATTGACTACATGTATGGAAAGAAACGGTGAAGAAGCTTAGTATCAACAGTCAAAGCAAGGCCAGGGCCGATTGTGGAACAGACCAGACCTTCAATTCTTGGGTGCACAATCAACACCCATGGTCGCAGAGTTCATGAGATGTGTTACATAGAACAACTTTGCTGTTAAGGATCTCTATAATGTGCTAAAGAGCAAGAATTTCAGTGTGAAAACAGATGCACCTGACCCAAGCTGTGGTATTTTTCATCTCTTCATATGCATGAGAAAGTTGGACAACAAATAAGGAACGGTAAAGAAGACTTGATGTCTTTTAATTTTGTTGTTGGCAAATAGCACTGAAGATCCCATGGATTTCTAAAAGAACAAACCAATCTGTTTTGGAGGAAGTACAACCAGGGTGTTCCGTGGAGTCAAGAAATGGTGAAACTTCATCTCTCATATTTTAGGCACATTGTCAAGAGGACAACTCCGTGGAAAAACAACATCATGCTTGAAAATATAAAGGGTCAATGAAATAAGGGAAGACGTGAGATAGATTGACACAATGACAGCAGCTGTGGATAGGAACAAGGCCAAAACTGTGAGAACGAAGCAAGATAGAAACAGGGTTTCATCTGTGGTTCATAGGGTCACTCTAAGTTGTAGTTGACTCAGCAGCACCTATGTCAGTAACAATCGTTAAACCAAAAATATCCCATGAAGTCTTCGTAAAGTCAAACAATATTTATTTTAACTACCAAACAATATCTTCCTTGAGCATTTTGTTCTTTTAAATTCTATTATATGGTATCAAATTGGCAATTGTACTGCTACAGATTAGATGAAAACGAGGGAATGCATTTCTTTTAATGATGGGGAGCAAGTTGAGAAGAAGAACAATTGCAAAACTTTTAGAATATAATCATTGACACTGAATTGTGGAGTTGTTGGATTGTGTGTTTTGCTGTGCATTTTCTCAACAAAATAATTTTTTCAGTAGAAATTTAAAGTTGCTGTAGTATATTGTCTAAAATATTAAGTAAGATATTTTAAGGCATGTTAAAGAAGAATGGGTTAAACTTGTTAGTGGAAATAGTTTCTGAGTGTTCTCTGGTATTAAATTTAAGATACAAATACCAACATGTTGGAAGAACCAAAGGAAACCAAGGAATGTTGACATTCCACTGAAGGGCTGCACAGTTAATCATGAAAGCCGAGGAGATCATTATAGAGGGACTTCAGTCACATCAATGTAGAGCTTGGTCTCCTTGGAAAGAAAAAAGAGGCTTCGTGTTGACACATGGTGGGGGCACAGAAAGGAACTGGCTATGGTTTGCACCATCTATCTATATCCACGAGCAAAAAGTGATCAAGGGTGTTACACAGGGCTTTGGTTACAAGCTGATGTCTGTGTATGCTCATTTTCCCATCAACATCGTGATTCAGGAGAACATGGCTGTGATTTGAGACTTCTCAGGTGAAGAATACATTCAGAGGGTTCGAACGAGACCAGCCATTGTTTGTTCAGTATCGTAAACCCAGAAAGATGAGTTAATTTTTGAAGGAAATGACATTGATCTTGTATCATACGCAGCTGCTCTAACTCAGCAAGCTATAACAGTTAAAAATAAGGATATTGGGAAAATATCCTGAAAAAGTCTCTGAAAAAGAAACTGTTCAGCAGGCTGAAAAGTTATATCTAGGAGTTTTCTAGCTACAGAAATGAGCCTACATGAGTCCTCAGATGCATCTGATTCTTGTAATAAATTCTGTCTATTCATTTGAAAAAGAAGAAATTCTGGACTTGAAAAGGAATAATTGCAATGAAAAAGGTATTAAAGTGACTTTAGAGTAGATTTGAAATGATAAGCGAGGTGAATTTACTGCTGGATGAACAGAAATTATAAAAGAAAACAAGAAAAAAGAAAAAGATGTAAGGGGGGAGGCAAACAAACAGTACCTCAGAGATTTATGATGCAACATTGTGTATCAATGTGCATATTGTTGGATAAAGAACGGAGTGCTAAGATTACCTAATAATGCTCCAAGATGCCACAGATTTTATAAAAACACATGAATCTACACATCCAAGAGGTTCAATGAACTCTTAAGTAGGATCAATACAAAAGGATTCACACCTACACGCATTATAGTCAAACTGTTGACAAATGAACTTTTTAAAAGCAGCAAGAGATAAGCCAGTCTTCACTAAAAGAATAGCAATAGGATTAATGACTGATTTCACATATACAATGGTGGCCAGAAGCAGTAGAATGATATTTTTTAAGTACTGAAAGAAAGAAACAAAATCCTGTATCCAACAAAACAGTCTCTTTAAAATGAAGGTAAAAATCAGTTTCTGAATAAAGAGTTGGGAGAGTCAGTTGCCAGCAGATGTGCCTTGGAAGAAGTACTAAAGGCTATCTTTCACACTGAAAGGCTATGTCATCAAATGGTAACTTAAATGAGGAGTACCAGCAATGCTAAAAATGTCACTGTATTAAAAGAGTTGACAATGACTCTGTTACAGTGGCCTTGAGCATAACAGAGATGGTCAGGATAGACAGAAGGTACAAGGTTCAGATCTGTTGTTCATAGGGTCCTTCTTAGGAGTTATTGTCAACTCAACAGCATTTAACAGTACCCATGAGGAACATAACTCCTGTGAACAGTCAACATAAAAGAAAAAGAGGGAGGGAGCTCTGGTGGCCTAGTGGCAAGACGCTGCACTGCAATCCCAGAAGTACGAGGTTCAAATCCACCAGATGCTCTGCTGGAGAAGGAGGGGACAAACTCCTCCTGTACCAGTCAGATCTGATTTGACGGTACACGTAAAAAGAATACAATAAAAATTTTAAAAAAGAAAAAGAGGGGGCAGCATTTGTCCAAAAACAGAGTTAAAAAGATAAGGAGAGATGAAGGAGTGCAAATGGGGATCCCACTGAAGAAGTAGGAAGAATGTTGTTATAGAAAGGAAATTGCAACTAATATCACAAAACAAAATGTGCATAGATTGTTGAAAGAGGACCTAGTTTTCTTGGTTGGTAAATTTTCACCCAAATCACACACAAAAAAAGGTTTAAAAAGGAATTCTAGCAGTGTCTTTACACATTAAGAACTTCTCTTTAATTTGAATCCAAAGGATGGGCTGATTTGAGAAGCCTGTTACATTTTCTCCATCTTCCTGGTGTGATCCAGTGCTTTTCATGCTGCCTGCAGCCTCTTCTGTTGGACTCAAAAGCTCTTTAAGGACACACTTCTTTTTGTCCCTGATATTGTTGATTCTGTAAACTTTATGGATTATAAAACTTCTTATATTTTATTCATTCAGGAGTGGTTGATCTGATTTTTAGGTCTACCTACTGCCCAAATTATTAATGAAATTGAAGCCTCCTAAAGTACCACTACTCCAGCACAATCTGGGAAAACTTGAACTGGCTTCCACAGTGGCTTCCATCATGGTGGCATGATTATTCAGTCAAGTGACCATGCCACCCTGGTCTCAGCTACTGTGGCTCCAACATGAACCCATTCTAAGAGTCCTACTTTGGTTACTAAGACTTTTACCAGTCAAAAATGCAGCATTGCTTTTGAAGAAATTGGAACCCACAGACACTGCCAGAGGGACTTTAACAGAGGTTCCACTTCTGTGGAAACCACCTAATGTTCAGCAACAGATGAATAGATAAACAAAATATGGTACATATATTAAATATTACATACCATGAATATTGTTTTTGTTATTGTTATATACGACCTAGAATCAACTGACCCTCTGGTGGTTTCCATAGGCAATAACTTGCATGGGAGGAGATTGCCCATTTTTCTTCCATGGATCAGCAGGTGGATTCAAACTCCGTATGTGCCTGTGGGTTGACAGTGCACAATTCCTTACCAGTAAACCACCAGGCTCCCTTCCAATGAATATTCTTTATTCATAAAGAGAAATGAAGTCCTGGTAAATGTTAAAACATGAATGACTCTTTAAAGAATTATTCTGTATTTAAAAGGTTAATAATAGAATAATCGATGTAGTATTATATCACTTATATGAAATATCTAGATAAAGTAAATGTGTAGAGTTTATTAGTGGTTACCAAGGACGAGAGAGATGGGAAGACAAGAAATCATGACTTAAGAAGCACTGAATTTGTGCAGCAGCAAAAAAATCAAATAATGGATTTCATCAGACAGCTCTGCTGTCAAGGACCTGTTTAAAATGCTAGAGAGCAAGGATAACACTTTAAAGACTAAGGTAAGCCTAGCTCAAGCCACCATGGTTATTTTTAGTTGCTTTATATGCATGTGAAAGTTAGACAATGAGTAAGGAAGATCAAAGAATTGATCCCTTTGATTTATGGGCAGAGAATACTAAATAGACTAAGGACTGACAAAAAGACAAGCTTGCCTTGGAAGAAATGGAGACGGAGTGTTCCTTAGAGACAAGGATGGTGGAAGTTCATCTCACATACTTTGGGCATGTAATTAGGAGAGTCCAGTCCCCACAGAGGGACATTCTACCTGGAAAATTATAGGGTCAGTGAAGACATGGAAGACCCCAGTGAGATGGCTTGACATCAGGACAGGAACAATCGGCATAGATGGTGAAGATAGTACTGTTTTTTTCTGTTGTGCATAGAGCCACTATGAATTGGAACAGACTTGACAGCACCTAACACTATGTACAGGAAGCAGATTAAAAATACAACATAATATATGATTTTATTTATTTGAAAGGTCCAGAAAGGGCAAATTTAGAGAGAGAGAGTAACAAACCAATGATGTGGGTAAGAATATTTATTCATTTTAACCAGGGATGAGGGAACTGCCTGGCGTGATGAGAATTATCTAAAATCATATTAGGGTAGCAATGTCCCAATTCTAGAAATTTACCGAAAACCATTGAGTTGCATGTAAACTTAACAGGAGGCAAATTTTCAGCTGTATAATAACAAAGCCTTTCCCCCTCCCATTTTGTGCTTAAATTTTGATGGATACCCTGATGCCAGGAGAATTATTTGATACATTTGTCACATAAACTCCATTGCTTATGTGTTTAACCTCAGAGACAGTGAGGTTGGATCAGGAATGGGCAAGGTTCAGAACCTTGTTCCCAAGGTCACTGTGGGTCCATGGCACATAACAACAGTAAGGAATAAGAGCTGTGGTAACATAGTCTATAGGGAGAGACACAGTTAACCCAAAGGTAGCGCTTCTCCAGCTGTTTGAAGATGGTCAGTATCCTGTGTGATTTACACCTTGAAAACCCACTGGAGTGTCAGCTATGAGTTGGTTCCAACTCAACGGCAGTGAGAGGAAGAATTCAGGGATGCGGATTTTTAAAGAAACACATATTTTCGTGCATGCTTTTATCCCAAACACACTCTTCCAGTACTTCTTTGTGGTTCCCAATTCTGTTTAATAGGGTTTTCATTACTTCCTCTGATAAAGTACTACAGTTCATTCTGTTAGTGGTTTTGTCTTTGACAGATTATTTCCCAGGATGATGTTAACGTTTAGAAACTATGGAGTGCAACAATTTTTATATCCTTTTGATGGCTTTTGTTAAGTTCTTTAGCACATTTTCCCAGTGGAAAAGATAAGACTTTATTTCTGAATTATAAATTGGTGTTAATTATACACTTCTCTTTCTTTAAAAATAGAATATGCTTCTCTGGGATCCCTCTACGATTATATTAACAGTAATAGAAGTGAAGAAATGGACATGGATCACATTATGACCTGGGCAACAGATGTAGCTAAAGGTAATCCTGCTTTATTGTACTTTCATAGAATTGAGACAGGGGGCACATCTCATACTGAAACAGTATCACAACATTACTTTCCTGTTTTTTTAGATTTTTTTTCTTTTGCAGATGAAAATAATAGGTAGTGCAGGTTACTATCCATACATATTTTAGGTCATTGGGTTGATTTCCACATCGGCATTCTTCCCTCCCCCTTTGTTTCTTTGCTAAAAATCAAGTTCAGAAAAAATCTGGAAACTTCTAGACAGCAGTTTTTGTCGTGCTTTGTGACACTAATAGTCTAGACTTATGGAAAAGCCGTAATTCTGATGCTGTTTTGCAAGTGTCTACTTAGACTCACTACCTTAAAAAAAAAGTGATTTATTGTAGGCTTAGTTCTTTTGCACATGAAAAATGCTAAAAATAGTAATCATGTGCAAAAAAAATTATTCTTTCCTCTGCCAATTAAAAGCAATTCATGCTTTAAGATGAATTCAGAAATTAAATCACTTTAATATACAAAATTCCTAAAATAGTTGCCAGCAAGGTGCCCAGTTCTTTTTATCTTATAAATTCCTTTATAAACTACTTTCTAAAGTAAGTAAAATGCCATTTATTTTTATCCTTTTTTCCATTATCCTAACTGAACATTTCTGAGTCTTATTTATAAATAACTGTCAAAGTTCCATTGGAAAGAACTTGATCTGCAAGATGACTCCTGGTAGTTAACATTTGTATTCTAGCAACCCCTGCAAAGCAAGCATGTCCAAGTTTAGCTGGGGCAATTAAAATATTCCCTTTGAATTCTACAACTCCATTCTCTACAAGCATCCCTTTACAAAGCAAATACAATGCTACTTAAGTTCTTACTAGTGGGAGCAACTTCCCCTGGGAAGCCAAAATTCCTTTGGGGAGTTACCTCATCTGCTTACTTTCAGCAACACCTGACAAATTCTTCAAATTGGAAATTGGCAAAGAATTCTTTTTAAATGTTGCATACTGTATACTTCTGCTGAATGATAACCTCATAAGAATACTAAACTTTGCATTAGGGATGGTCTTCTTAAGGCTTTGATATACTCATTAACTTAACTGTGTGTTCAGGCATCCAAGTCAACCTTAAAATTTCATATTCTCTGAGACATACATCTTCAGTCACTTCATTTCAGTCGTCCATGAGAACCACCAGTTTATCTGCAAGATGTTGTGGTGTTGCTGAAATCTATTGAAGCTTATAGAAACACACTCATGTAAATGTATATACACATAGAGACAGTCTGAACATAAAGGATCATTTACAGAATTATCCTTACAGAAATTTGCAGTTAGGGTCCTCAGCCAATAATAATCATGCTGTTACTTAATGACATTTAAGGTAGATAGTGAAGTAATCAACTACATCAGTCATTCAGTTTCCAGCTGTGCTCTGCTTAAACTTGCCTGGTTCCCACCTTATAAGAAAGAACAGAACTAATCAAACTAGAAACAGAAGCTTAAAAAATATAGATAATAAGAAAATTAAAATGGACCAAGGAAATTACAAAGTCATAAAGTCACTTTTGTGTGGGTAGTTCTAATGCATTTGATTTCAGTTCAGAAGGATCTTGCAGAGAATAGGCATGTATGTTTATAATCACAATATTTAACACTTTAGAATCTTTTAAAATGGTCTAAAAGAAAAGAAAGAATAAGCACTATAGGAATGGCTTCAACCTACACTGATGGTTGTGTGCAAAACTCACAGGTCAAATTTGAAGGCTTAATTTTGTTTAAAATTCTCCTTTGTACCTTTTTATTTTGGCCTTTTTATTTGGCACTGTTTGAAACTTGTTGATTATTACTTGTAATAATATGTTGAGAAATCAGAGAATCACACATTTAGAGTAAGAGTTGATTCATGCATTTTGAAATCTGTTACTTAATATAATTGTTACTCAGAGACTACTTCCTCAAATGAAAAAAAAATCCTTTTCTTTTTGAGTGGGAAAAAGGAAGGAGAGGTAGACCAGCAAGTAGAACTGTGCAAGTGCTTTGTGACAGTTATCAGTGAATAAAAGGAACCAGTCAAGGCAGATAAACCTGGATCCAGTCCCAAGGTGGTCACCACTGCTCCCAGATGTTCCTAAAATTATCCTCAATGATACCTGTCAGTGTTATTAAGGGAAACTCTGAATTTCTTAAAACTGATGAAAGTATTTTTCATTCTCCTCATTGTTTGCAATGAAGACAGGACAGAATTATACACAAATATAAAAAGAAATAAAATTTTATAGGTTTGTGATTGCTGCCATGTGGTATATACTTTTTAAAGTATATAAATTTTCAAAAGTTAATATGGTATTTTTAATAAAAATACATACCATGAAGAAGAAATTATCCATCTATCTATATCTATATCTATATTTAAAGCTTGTGTGTTCAACAGGGAGCTCTTGTGGCTTAGTGGTAAGGAATTATGATACCAACCCAAAGGCATGTGGTTCAAATCCACCAGCTGCTCTTTGGGAGAAAGATGGCTGTCTCATGCAATTTACAGCCTCTAAAAACTGTTGGAGGGTCAGCTATGAGTTAGTCCTGACTTGATGATACATAACAACAACTTATGCCAAACAGAATTTTTATATTTCAATCCTTTTTTGTCAACAATTGTGGAGATTAGCTTTCTATGCCTTTGCTATGAAGTAAGAGAGATTAAACCTGAACATTTACTCAGGAATTTTATTTTAAAGCAAAAAAACAGCTAACTCTGACATTCAGTGATAGAGATAATTAAGTGCTAACCAGATTGTTTTTCTAAGTTGCTAATCAACGAGCCTCACCTCATAGCAACCCCATGCACACCAGAATGGAACAATCTCCAGTCCTGTGACATCTTCACAATCATTGCTATGTTTCAACTCAATATTGCAGCCACTGTGTGTCAGTTTCTCTCAGTGAAGGTCTTCCTCTATTTTTACTGACCCTCCAGGGACTGGTCTCTCTTGAAAACATATCCAGACTATACATGACAAAACTCACCATTCTCATTTCTAAAGAACATTCTGGCTATACCTCTCTGAAGACAGAGTTGCCTTTTCTTCTGGTAGTCCATACTGTATTCAGTTTTTCTCATTAATACTTAAATCGTATGCATCAATTCTCCTTCAGTCTTCTTATTCAGTGTCCACTTTCCACTTGCATGTGAAGTGTTTAAAAAGTACCTTAACCTTCAAAATTACATATTTTTAATACTTTTTGCAATACTATTTACCTAATATTAAAACCAGGTTATAGAAATGGAATTTTCTGTTTGGTAGATGTGGAATTTTGTGTTAGAAAAGAAATTTCCGTCATCTTGGCCATTACCAGTATTTGTGTTAACTTGGCTCTTTTTGGTGATATGTTTGTGCTTTTAAAAACTGTAAGAAAAAGGATGCCAAACAAAGGTGTATAGACAGAGTTCATCCAAAGGACTCATGTAAACCACAGGATCATGTGAAACTCAACTTCCACAACCTCAAGACCAGAAGAACTAGATGGCTACTACTGCTGATCACTTTAGGAAGGATGAAGTAGGATGTCTGTATATAGTGAGTGAAATGTGGAACAAAACTAAAAACATAAAAAAAAATACCAAGCGTAAGGGTCCAATAGAGACTGTGGAACTTCCAAGACTTTAGACCTTAGTCACCATTTGAGCCTGAAACAAAACATCCCTGTGATTCAACTTTCAACCAAACACTAGACAGGCATGTAAGTGACCAGTAACATCAAGGAAGCACCCCTTAAAATAACCAATCATATAGGGTCAGAAAAGTACCATTTCCCTAAGGATAAAGCCCAGAAGGCAGGGAAGAGTAAGATAGAAATATCAATGGAAATGAGAATTACAGGGAGAAAGTGGGGAAAGTGCAGTTACATTGCAGATATAGTCATTAATTTCTAAAACAAAATGCATGTGAAGGGTTGAATGGAAAACTACTTGTAAATTTTCATTCAAATAACATTTTTTTTAATTTATTTTATTATCTTGTGTGTGTGTACCGTCAAATCGGATCTGACTGGTACAGGAGGAGATTGACCCTCCTTTTCCAGCAGAGCATCTGGTTGATTTGAACCGTGTATCTCTGGGATTGCAGTGCAGCTTCTTGCCACTAGGCCACCAGAGCTCCCTTCATGTAACAATTTTTTTTAAAAATCAACAAAAAGAAATTTTCTTTTTTCTTTCATGATTCTTCATTATATAAACATCAAAATAGTAAAAAAATATTTTTGAAACAAACTTTTATAGAATTTAAAGTTTTCATTCTATGAAAAAGTTCCAAAGTCTCATTAATATATTATATTAATATGGGTATTTGTTAATAAAAGGAGCCTGTTTTATTTTGAAGGCCTATATATTTCATTATTTAGGAAAGACAACTTGAATAGTAAAAGGAGAAGAAATATTTAAAAAGAAAAATGTACATTTTCTAAGGAAGGTAGATAATATTTGGATATAGAAAAAGATTCTAAGTCATAGAGCTCTCTAGAATACTAAAGAGCAATGATGTTAGTCTGTAGACTGAGGTACACTTGATCCAAGCCATGGTCTTTGCAGTTACTTGCTATGCATCCTAGAGCTAGACAATAACTAAGGGTGATAGAAGAAGGATCAATGCCTTTGGGTTGTGGTGCTGGAAAAGAGTGGCAGGAGAACAAGTAAGTCTGTCCTGGAGAGAGTGAAATCAGGCTGTTCCCTGGTGGCAAGGATTTTGAATCTCCATCTCACATACTTTGGACATGTAGTCAGGAGGGACCAGTCCTTGGAGAGCAGCAACATGCTTGGATGGGTGAAGGAACAGTGGAGGAGAGGAAGACCCAGGATGAAATGGATTGACTCAGCAGCTGGAGAAATGAGTCTATCAGGGAAGATAAGATTGGCTCAGCATATGGCAAGTTTCAGAGCAAATGTATATACGGTCACTATGAGTCACAGGTGATGCGATGGCACATAACAACAAGCAAGTAAACAGAATATGTGTGTCTTTTTAATGTCTGATTTTTTTTTAATTCAAAAAGGAAAAACACTGTTTAGATTATATACACCCCATTTGCTGAAGTAGTTGAATTTATAGCCTAAATATTTTGGAGATCATTTTGGAGGCTATTTAGTATAGATTACCTCAAAGACTGATCTTTGTAAAAAAAGAATGAAAAAAAATTTATTTTCTTTTTTTTATTATTAAATTTTATTAATTTTAATGAACATTTACAGGGATTTTGGGTGAATGAAAAAATTTTAAGTTTGTTTGTTTTTTTAACTGAGGATTATAAAATTCTTCACCAGGCAAACTAGTGAACCCTCTTAACTCCTCCCTTCTTACTAAACCAATAATAAACCAAGTTACACTGGGTAGCTGCAGATTTCCACATGAAAGCTTGTAACCTTGATCAGAAATTTGGCTAATTTAGAAAGCAGTTGGTAGTGGAATATCTTAGTCATGGAGCACTTAACTTCTTCTAGCTCAGTAACTATTTTCATTACAGACTTCAGAAAATTAAGGTGTCCTTATTAGGCAGTGTAAGAAACTAGCTTTACCACACTCAAATTAAAGCACATAAATTTTATGTGGTATATAATTGTAAAAGGAGCAGCTGTAGTGTGGGGGTGGGTGGCCTAGTCTGACTTCTACCTACTTCATTAAAAGGGAACTCTCCCCATCAATAACAGCCATAGTAACAAACAGCTACATGGTCAGACATGTGACCCCATATGCTTCTGCACCTATTTCTACCAATCGGTTGGTCCAGTGCTCATTGCAAATTGACCCACAGACTTTACTCATAGTTTTAGGGTTTATTAGGGAAATTTGTTGAGAATTGGGGGAGACAAAGAATGTCACAGAGTGCAATTCCAGATTTAGTCCAGGAGTCCCAAGCCAGGTTAACAGCAAGACACAATTCCTCAGTTAGTTCATACAGCTTCTCAGTGAACATGTGAAAGTCTAGGTTCAGTTCAACAGCACAAATAAAACTCTAGATCTAAATCCTGCAAACTTTATCTCATAGCAGTTACAAGTCAGCTTTTCCTGTGGCTGCATCTCCAGGGTTCCTCTGTTTACATCTTGCCACAGTCTCTTAACCCTCTTGCCACCACCATTTTTTCACAATGTGGAAAGTGCTTGCTTATTTGGTCCCATAGCTGTTGATGATTTGTAAGACCCTATGTCCACAGGTAAGGTAGCTAGAGACCATGTCCTCAGTGTGGGCTAATGCAGTGTTTAGAAAAGCCAATTTTCAAGGTTTCTGACACCACAAAAATGTAGAAATATTTCCCTCTATTTTATCAGTCATAGAGTAATAGAACATACTAAGTTTCTGCTATTAAATCCTTTGCAAACACATCAAAGATAATACTAATGTTTAAATTGGAAAAGTAATATTGATGTGATGTTGAAAAAAAGAATACTAATGGCCTTTTCTTCTTTCTTAAATGAAAAGGAATGCACTACTTACATATGGAGGCTCCTGTCAAGGTCATTCACAGAGATCTCAAGTCAAGAAATGGTAATGTAGTCATGTATTTGGTTTTTCCTATTTTATTACAAACACATGCACATATGTAGAAATAAAATGAAGCTGCATAACTTTGACAACTTTCTGTTTTGATTCATTATTGATACTAAGAAAATCTTTCATCTGACAATAAGTATCAAAATACAATTTGAAAAGGCCACATAGCATTTTACTGTTTCACTGTATGAACGGGTATTTGGATGGTTTCCTCTTTTTGTATGATAAAAAATGTTAGAGTTAATACCTTTCAAACAAATTTTTCAAATTACTCTTAATTATCTCCCTTGAATGATGTCCCAAGAGAGTTGTTGCTGGATCAAAGTGTTCAGCCATTTATTTTAAATTTCCTTTCCTTTTAAAAATAGTTCTCTGTGTAGCAATATGAATGTTGTTCTTGTTACTTCTGAACTATTTAGTATAAATGTTTTATGTCAGGAGCAGTACCTGAAAATAATTTGCATATTTAGGATTTTGGAAAGACTTTCTTGTTCTTCATTCTCTTTTGCCGTGCTTTGTAAAGTTCCTTATGATCATATATCTTATTATTTAGAGAGGGAGTATTTTAAAACAACTTGCAGGACTAGACATTACCTTCATGTAGGAGAATGCAGAAGCATTCCATTACATCAGTTAATGGAGAAAAGCAATAGGATGATTTCCATCCAGGATGAGCTCAAGTAAACATCACAGTGTGTTACTTTTTAAAATACCATGCTGCCAATTCTTTCTTTTCAGTCTTTCTTAGTGATTCTCATAAGTAAAGAAGAGGACTGTATAGCTTTGTAAAATCATGCTATCAGTGAATCCTTAGAGTAGGTAGTGATTGCAAAGTGGAAGGGGAAAACTAGGAAATGCCAGTGTGCTTGTTGCTCCCCAGGACTGGCACGCTTGTGTGACCCTGACAGTCTGTGCTGGCTGAGCATTCTTTTCCTTTTCTAGATCGTTACTATCCCTTCCACATAAGCCTCTCAGACTCAAACTTCCTGGCACTAAACACATTTGCTATAGAGTTGGCTAACAGAATGTCATTGTTAAATTACCTAAAACCTAGCAAAAATTATCAGTTTTATGACTTTTACATTTTCAGTTCATGCTCAGGATTTCCATCTAGAAACAGCTATTGGGCTTCTTTCCTTGCAGTCTATCTTACCAGCATATCATCGATATTCCATTGGAGAAAAATGTCTATGTTACAGGAGTTTCCATTACATCACTATAAAGGCTCTATTTTTTAAAAGCTCAATTTGTATTAGACAAACTTTGATAAGTTAGCATTTGATTATATCTGATAAGACAAAAGCACTAAAATGATAACTAACTTTTAGCACTTCTTTCAGTCTCTTCGCTTACGTTCTGTATCCTTCTGCTCCTTGTTGTGGTTGTTGTTGTGCACCATTGAGTCAGACCCAACCCAGAGCTGACCCTCCAGCAGGTTTTCAGAGGCAATTAATCACATAGGAGAAGATTGCCCATCCTTCTCCTGCGAAGCCGCTGGTCTATTCAAACCACATGCCTTCAGGATTGCAGTGCAGTTTTTTACCACTAGGCCACCATTGCTCCCTTAACTCCATCTATATATTAGCATTCCCAGACAAACCTCAGTAACTTCAAAATTATTACTAGATCCTTATAAGTATTTTGTATGACCTAAAAAGTATTGTTTCCTAAACTTTTAACTTTCTACTCTCCCCCCCAAAAAAAGAATTCCTGCATTGCCTCTCCCTGAATCAATTTCTCAAGCCAGAGAAAAGAAATTTTGGGTTGTTTCCACAGGGTTTTTATCTACAACACAGTACTGTGTACTTTTTTCCTACTCATTATTTATATATTCATTCAAGAAGTATTTATTAAATACTTCTGAAGTATTCTGCTAGACTTTGAGAGTTCATAAAAGAATAACCATATGAACTGAGACTTCAAGAATATCTTAATCTAGTGTTATCACTATTTATAATTCAACAAAGAGACTTCTCTGATAAATACTCTTTGCAGTGTAAACAGTGATATACTCAGTGAAGCTTGTTGGTCACTCTCCTGAAACCACACATTTCCCAGGATACTTAGCAGATCTTAGCCATCTCTAACTGGATGGCTGCTGATGGAAATCAGGGAAATAACCTATGTTAGAGTGCACTGTCTCTTCATTTGAGTTCATCCTTAATTCCTCCTCATTTTTCTCCAGCATACCCAATAGTTAATCAAACCTGATTGATTCTTCCTCCTAAGTGTTGTTTTGAGTTGTTTTTTAATACAGTCCATTTCCTTCCTGCTCTTGACCACAGCCATAGTACAACATTTACATCTCTTAACTTTGACTAAACCACCTCTACAGTGATCCCCTTGCCTCCAGCTGTATTTCTTTCTATTATAGTTGTCAGACCACATAGTATCATTTCACTCCATGTAAAATCCTTTCAGGGAGGTCTGGTGACATGGTTTGTAGGGAATTGGGCTGCTAACCCAAAGGCCCTCTCTCATGATTCAAATCTCTAGGTTGGAAATATGGGCAGTCTCTTCCCATCGATTACAGCCTCGGAAACCTGCTGGAGTGTCAGCTGTGCGTCAGTTCTGATGTGACAGCTATGAATTTGGGGGAAATTTTTGTTTCCTCCAAATTCTTTGGCTTTCCCTTCTCACAGTGGCTTTTCTTGACCTGGCTCTGTCCTTTCACAACCACCACCATGCATCCTTGTTTCGGCTCTCACCATTTGTAAAAGCTCTTTCTTCCTCCTAGAAAAAGGATCCCTCTGCCTCTGCCTGCACTCTTTCTGGTTGTTGTTATGTGCCTTCGAGTCACTTGCAACTCATAGTGATCCAATGTACAAGAGGCCTAAAACCTGCTTCTACACTGTGCCAGCCTCACTGTCTCTGACACACCTACTCCCATTAATCCAATTACTGAATCGATCCATCTCATCGAGGGTCTTCCTCTCTTGTGCTGTCCCTCCACTCTCCCAAACATAATGTCCCTCTCCAAGGAATGGTTCCTCCTTGCAACATGCCCTAAGTATGTCAGATAAGGAATTCTTGCCTCTAAGGAGCAACCTGGTTTGACCCTTTCTAGAACAGACCTGTTTGCTCTCCTAGCAGTGCATGGTATATACAACACTCTTCTCCAGCACCACAGCTCAAAGGTATCAATTCTCTTTCTACCATCCCTAGTCACTGTCCAGCTCTCTGACACATAGCATGCAATTGCAAATACTATGGCCCAGATCAGGCGCACCTTAGTCTCCAGCCTAACATCATTGCTCTTCAGTACTCTAAAGAGGTCCCTGACAGCTGATTTTCACAATGCAGTTCATCTCTTGATTTCCTGGCTGCTGGAACTAAAACTGTTACCTATCTCAATCTTTTCACCATCCATAATAATGCTGCCATTTGTCCCAGTGGTGAGAATCTTCATTTTCTTGATGTTGGTCTTTAATCCATATTGAAGGCTGCAGTCCTTGACCTTCTGCAGCAAGCACTTCAGGTCCTCTCCAGTTTTAGCAAACAGGGTTGTGTCATCTGCTTAACGCAAGTTGTTGATGAGCCTTTCTCCAATCCTGATGCCACATTCCTCCTTGTACAGCCCAGTGTCCTGGATTATCTGTTCTGCATACAGATTGTAAAGGTATGGAGACAGAATACATCCTTGGTGGATGCCCTTCCTGATTTTGAGCCATGCAATGTCTCCTTGCTCTGTTCTGACGACTGCCTCTTGGTTCCAGTATAGGTTTCACATAAGCATAATCAAATGTTTTGGGGGTCCCTTTCTTCTTAGAGCCAGCCAGAGCTTTTTGTGATCCACACAGTCAAAAGCCTTTGCATAGTCAATGAAGCACAGGTAGACAGTCCTCTGGTGCTCTCTGCTTTCTGCCAAGATCCATCTAACATTAGCTATAATATCCCTAGTACCATGTCTTTTTCTAAACCTAGCCTGCATATCTGGAAGTTCTCTGCTGACTTGTTGTTCCAGTCATTTTTGGGTAATTTTCAGCAGAATCTTGCTTACATGTGATATCAGTGACATTGTTTGATAATTTCCACACTCTGTCAGGTTATGTTTCTTTGGAATGGGAACAGATATCCATCTCTTCCAGTCAGTTGGCCAGGTGGTTGTGGAGTAAGAAAAGGGTGGGTCAAAATACACGTGCAAGGGTGGGTTGTTGTTATGTGCCATTGACTTGTTTGCAATTCATAGTGACCCTATGTACAAGAGCTGTAAACTCCGTTCTACTCTGTGCCAACCTAGCCATCTCAAACGTACTCATTCCCACCACTCCAGTCACAGAATTGATCCATCTCATCTAAGGTCATCCTCTTCTGTAGCCGCCCATCCACTCTGCCAAACATGATGTCCCTCTCCAAGGACCAGTCCCTCCTTGCAATATTCCCAAAGTATGTCAGACGAAGCTTCAGAATTCTTGACTCCAAGGAGCATACCGTCTTCACCTTCTCCAGGACAAACCTGTTTGTTCTCCTAGGAGTCCATGGTATATTCAACACTCTTCTCCAGCACCACAGCTCAAAGGCATCAATCCTCTTTCTATCAACCCTATTCACTGTCCAACTCTCTGATGCATAGCATGTAATTGCGAAGACTATAGCCCGGATCACGTGCACCTTAGTCTCCAGCCTGTCGTCGTTGCTCTTCAGCACTCTTGAGAGGTCCCTCACAGCTGACTTTCCCAATGCAATTCATCTCCTGATTTCCTGGCGCATTGAATCTATTGGTCATTTTTCTAATTGGGTCAATGTCTTTCATCTGCTCTTTTTTATAAAGTGATTATCAGATACTGTTATAAAAAAAAATAAGACAAACTAGGAATAAGGATTGGCCATCCAATTCCGAAATAACAGGCCTTTGAAAACTCTATGTACAATAGAATCTTTCTGATTAGCATCTCTTTATTCTGCAGGGCTTAGCATGAACATAATTTCTTCCAGGAGACTTTGGTCATCCTAGACTGCCTGAGATATCTCTCCCACATTGTTTCTCTCATTGTGAGGTTTATCCCATGTTGTGTCACATCTGTCCTGTAACTGTAAACTCCATGAGAATAAGGATACCAGACTTGTTATTCACTTGTTCCTAATGATTACTACTACTTTGTGCCTTTTTTACTGGACAGTGCTGTATCTGATTAAACAACTGTCATGAAAGCTTTTTTTTTTAAATTTTATTTGTGCGTGTGTGTGTTTGTGTGTGTACATGTACTGTCAAATCAGATTTGACTGGTACAGGAGGAGATTGTCCCTCCTTCTCCAGCGGAGCATCTGGTGGATTTGAACCACACACCTCTGGAATTGCAGTGCAGCTTCTTGCCACTAGGCCACCAGAGCTCCCTTCATGAAAGTTTTTTGAGATCAACCCTCAGGGAATTGAATTTTTGGTTGCAAAATCATCAATGCAATAAATGCTTTTGTTTTGCCTTTTGTTGTGCTAAGCTGAGTTTAGAAATAAATATTAGCACTTTTTCTCAGAACAAACCATTTCAAGCCACTTAGATGATTGTCATAATGTATTTTTTTTTCTCCCCCCCCCCTTTAGTTGTTATAGCCGGAGATGGAGTACTAAAGGTAGGTTATTTCTTTACATATAAAATAATATGTTTTTTGTGATTCTAGATGGACAGTGACTGACAGTTTTTAAAATTGCTTAATAAATAGAAAATGATGCCTTTTACCTTTTCCCAGATCTGTGATTTTGGTGCCTCTCGGTTCCATAACCACACAACACACATGTCCTTGGTTGGAACTTTCCCTTGGATGGCTCCGGAAGTGATCCAGAGTCTCCCTGTGTCTGAAACTTGCGACACATATTCCTATGGTGTGGTGAGTTCACTGCTCATTTCTTATTGCTTAAAAGGAATACAAAAAGTGACAAACTTAGAGAAGCTAAACACAGCTATTTACAGGTTTATTTGTTTTAGAAACTGATGCTGTTTCTGGTGGAATGCATAAAGGAGTGGGGAAAAAAGGAAGAACACTTCCTAATTACTAAAATATCTCTAATATAAGAATTACTTTAATACTTTGATAACTTTTTTACCTTTGTGATATAAACTCCTTTGTTGAAAAGCAGCCATTGCAATTTGTAAGAACAGATTAAATGGAACCCAAAATAGTGTTGGAGCCAAGTGGACTCAATGTGGGAAGAAACTTCAATATAGAACATCCCTGCAATTCAGTGGAAGTATAGGCCATTGGAACAGAACTTCACTGTAATGAATTGCTCAAACCATCATTGTTGTGTGTTATATACCATTGAATCTGAACTGACTTGTACTTGACAGTACAGCCAGTTTTCAGAAGCTCTAAATTGCACGGGAGGTGATTGCCTGTCCTTCTCCTTCAGAATGGCTCTAGTGGATTAAAATCTCCTGCCTTGGGCATGGCAGTGCAACTCCTTACAACAAGGCAGCCAGAGCTTCAGGAGATCTACCGAATAAGTTAATTTAATGGATTTATTTTTATTTTTATTTTAACTATCTATGAAGTTCTGATTAGGGACTTTCTGGAGAATATGCACCTTCTCCATAGTTGGTACCCGTCTTATTAAGTAGTGACTGTCTGAAATGTGCATCTCACATGTTACAAAAGAATATGGAAGGCAGTATGGCGCTTTCTCAAAAAGTTGGAAATAGAAATACCATTTGACCCAGCAATTCCATACTGGGAATATACCCTAAAGAAACCAGAACTCCTCTTTCTGAACTTTTCTGGTTTTGACTGAAGGTAGTTGCTTTATGGCACAAGAGGAAAGCATTGTATTCAGACACCTTCCTTTGTCTTCACAGTTTAATCTGTCTCTAGATATTTACTGCTGTCATCATTACTCAAATTATAGGCTTAACATTTTATGTACAGCAAATTAGTATAACAGATTAATTTTGATGTCTTTTGGAAAATTTGTTTTCACAATGAGACATAAACACAATTCTAGCCCTTAGCCAAAAAACAGTGGTGTGGCTAAGGGCCAGAATTTTATAGGTTGGAAAACAGCAGTAACATCAGGGCAAATATCTAATTGCACTTAAATGTAGATATTTCTAAGTAGGAAGGTTCTGTTCTGATCTCTTACAGATCACAATCAAATCACTTTCAAAGAAGGGGAGAAAACCCTGTAACCTCCAGAAAAGACTGGATTGATTCTGAAATCTACCTGTTATTTCAAACTTATTCTTTTCAGACTTACCATATAGCCATCCTTTGGGGATTCAGAAAATGGAGGGATTTATTGCAATTTAAGACATTTTTGCAAGAGGATTTTCTCTTACAATGTTATGTTTCTTTGTGATTTTTAAACTTCTTTCTTTGTATTCACCTAGTACAGTTGTCCAACATTTTGTCATTCCTGGGAGTTTTGATGGCATAGTGTATAACGTGCTATGCTGCTAACCAAAAAGTCAGCAGGTCTAATCTACCAGCCACTCTGTGACAGAGACAGGTAATCTCTGCTTGTAAAGATTTGCTGCCTCAGGAACTCAGTGAATGAGCACTGTGTGTTGGAAGTGACTTGACAGCAGTGTTAGGAAACAAAGAAACAAGAAGAAAAAAAGAAAACAACCAACTTGTAAGACTCTGGATAGAAACAGCATCTTTGTCCCACAACAATATGCATCCCAGTTTCTTCTCTCCAAAGATATCATCATTCAAATCTTTCTCTTGTTTGGGGTATATTCATACCCATAACCTTAAATAAATTCTGTTATTACTTAATAATTTTGGAGGTTTAGAATTTATCTAGTCACTTTGAGCTTTGATGAAACTTAGTTTCATTTCCCTTCCCCATACTCTAAATACTATTTTATTACACCTTTTAAGTTGATAAGTAGTATCTCCATTTTTATAACCAAGTAAATATTGTTCACAACAGAACATTCTAACACAGTAGAGTCATAGTACCTCTTTTATAAAATATTTTGTTTTCTGTATCCATTAACTTATTTTGCTCTTGCTTAGATTCTTTTATAATTATGTTTTTTGGGGTTTTTTTAATCCTGTGTAATTTTTACCAAATCCTGTGTTACTCTTCTGTTATCTTTTGGAATTTATAGGTTTCACTTTTTGCATTTATGGCTGTGCTCAATTTTTATGTAACTGAAGTGGAAAGGATTGGTATGCTGTATAAAGAATGACATACTCCTACTCAGCCTCAATCTGGCCATTTGCCAGAAAGAGTGATTCTTTTTCTTCGCGTTGATTTGTGTTAGCACTTACTGGAATCCATATTCTTTTTCAATATACCAATTTATTTGAACAGTGACCACCAGCAACACCCATCGGTTCCAGCAGACTTGTCTCTTGTTTGCTTATCTTTCTTCTTTCCAACAGCCTAGAGCTCTCAGATCTCCTGTTCTTGTTAGGAGGGTAGTATAGTGCTGATGCCCCTCCGCTGCCATACAAGAGCTTCTCGATCTTCTTATCTGGGGAGGTTCAGGGTGCCCATGCTGTTCCCAGTGCCAGGTTCCCTCTGTCTGGGTGCCATACAATCTTACCACTTCATTCATGTGTTTATGGCTCACATTTTTTGGTAGTTTTGTGGTATAGGTATGTTGAGCATAAATTTCTACAACTTTGAACATTTGCTCATTTCCCTCTCATCTGATTGATATTGGGATTGGACATATAATTCTGTATTGAAAATAATTTCTCGCTACAGTTTCAAGGTTTGTTCTATATTCTTCCAGTGTTACTGTAACAATTCCCTGGTCTGCAGTGTGTAAACCCGTTTTCCTTATCTACTTTCTTGAAATTTTTATTAGAGGTTCCTCCTTATTCATAGGTGTGAGTTTATGGTGCTGTTCTTTGTTCATGTGGTAATTTTTCACCCCTTGTGCTAGAAATGTGGTGTGGGTCTCTTCAACCTGTAAACCTTATGTTCTTTCATTCTGAGGACTTTTTTTGTTCAGGATTCTAATGATTTTCTCTACATGATGTTCTCTTCCTAGAATTTTTGTTAATTGAAAGCTCATTTTCTTCCCCTTTTTTGTGTATATGCTCTCTCTTTCTCTCTCTCTCTCTCTCTCTCTCCCCCTCTCTCCCCTTCCCTCTCTCCCTCTCCCTCTTCCTCTCTCTCCCCCTCCCTCCCTCCCTCTCCTCATTGTTCCCTCAAAAGCTTTTGAAAGATTTTTTTTCAACCTTGTACTCAAATCCTGTTTAATTTTCAAATGAATTTTTAAATCAAATTGTAAGATCTCACTATTTTCTCAGAACATTTCTCCCAGCTGACCAACTTATCCTTGAATCATGAATACAATCTTTTTGCTCATCTCCGAAAATATCAAATCCTATGTTTTAATGTTACTTTATGCTCCTTAAAATGATCCAGATTCTTCCTTGCTCTTTCTTTTTCCCTTTCACTTAGCTTAAGCCTTTGCCTTCTCTCTTAGGAGGAATTGTTGTTATGTACCATTGAGTTGGAACCGACTCATAGCTGATGCTCTAGCAGGTTTCAGAGGCTGTAGATAGCCTGGGAGGAGATTGCCCATTGTTCCCCATGGGGCAGCTGGTGGGTTTGAACCACATTCCTTTGATTTGGCAGTGCAATTCCTTGCCATTAAGCCATGATCTTGGTGCTAAAATCCTACTTTTAAACTATGGAGTAGGATTGTGGGCAGTGCTAGTTAAAGTAGAAGGCTATTCTACTTGAGGCTATTATACTTCCTTCTTGAACAAATGTGTTCCTTCCTTCTTGAATATTTTTTTTTTGTCAAATACTGTGCTAGACACCAAGTGTAAAGTAATTTTGAAACTAATTTTTTTCTGTTCATTGGAACCAGTGTTTCATTTTATCCTGTAAAAAAAGAAGTTAGTTTTGTGTTTTTTTTCTTTCTTCCCTGTAGCCCAACTGGTTTTGTCTGAGTTTTAGGGCCACTTACAGTCCCTTTTGTCAGTTCTTCTTTGTTTTTGTATGATTGCTCTCACGGCCTGTTAAAAATGTAAAGATGGCTGCATGATACAGGCGTCGGTGTTTGCAGACCCTGCTGCAGAACAGGAGGACTCAAGGAGAAGCAAGGTGGCTGCAAAACATGGCACTATTCAGAGTTCTGGCTCATACTGACTCAACAGTCCTCACCTCTTTTGCTAGAGAGAGAGAGAGAGAGA
>NW_006399751.1:45059633-45116235 GCF_000299155.1 Elephantulus edwardii | reverse complement strand
AGAGAGAGAGAGAGAGAGAGAGAGAGAGAATATTCACTCACTCAGATGGTTGTCATTTTAAAATTATTTTTCACATTTATGTGAGTTAAAAGACTTTTAAGGCTCCTTTACACATTTAATTCTACATGCGTGTATAGTGCCTTTACTTTGAAACCCTTCTTCTAAAAAGTCTTGAGATTTTCCTGTATCAGAAATTTTTCATCCAAAGATACAACTGTGAGCCGTGTATAGAGTGAACTTTGGGGTAAGTATTCTCTCATTTGTGAAAACCAAATTTACCCGCCTCCTTGAAAAACCTATCATTGCCAAGGACTTGTGTGTCTAAAGCACCTGCCTGGTTTTCCTTAGCTGAAATAATAACTTAGTATCAGTATCCATGAGGAAATTCCTTTTCATACATAAACTACAGAAGGTTTTAAGAGGACTCTTTGCAGAGCTTAAGGTCTTTCCTTATATCTTTTAAAAACCTTTTTTTTTTCCATTCCACATAGACCCATTTTCTTTCTTTTTAAATTTTATTTTATTAATTTTAATGAACATTTACAGAGATTTTGGATTTTCATTCTTTCATTTTTGCACTTTTTTCTTTACCCCCTCCACCCCAGTTCGCTCCTCTCTTTGAAAGCAAGAGGTAAACATCATTGGTATACAATTCCCCTGCCCCAGACCCTGCCCCAAATGCACTCCACTGTGCAACCTTAATTCTGGATTCCTGTGATAATCATAATATGCTATCACTTTTATCATATATCACTTTTAAACTGTTCTCTCCCTCATCTGTTTCAATTCAATATACATAATCTATCCAGTTTTTCTCAGTCTAACCCGGACCCTGATGTCACTTTCTACAACAGTGGCACCATGCAGCAACATCAGGATGGAGATTGTACACAGCTTTAGTTTGCTTGACTCCACAGTCAACACTCTTGGCACCAGTAGCCAGGAAATTAAAAGGCGTATTGCCATGGGAATGTCTGCTGTTAGGGACCTCTCCAAAGTACTGAAGAGCAATGGTGTCTCTCTGGAGACTAAGGTGCGTTTGATACAGGCTGTGGTCTTCGCAATCACTTGTTATGCATCAGAGAGATGGACAGTGACCAAAGAGGATAGAAGGAGAATTGATGCCTTTGAGCTGTGGTGCTGGAGAAGAGAATTGAGAATACCATGGACTGCTAGGAAAACAAACAGATTGGTCCTGGAAAGGGTTAAACCGGGTGGCTCCTTGGAGGCAAGGATTCTGAGGCTCCGTCTAACATACTTTGGACATGTTGTGAGGAGAGACAGGTCCTTGGAGAAGGACATCATGCTTGGGAGGGTGGAGGGATGGCGCAGGAGGGGAAGGTCCTCTATGAGGTGGATTGATTCAGTGACTGGGATAATTGGGATGGGAGTGTCGGAGACAGTGCGATTGGCACAGGACAGAGCAGAGTTTAGGGCTGTTGTACATAGGGTCGCTATGAGTCGCAAGCGACTCGATGGTACATAACAACAACAACAACATAATGTCCTCGAGGGTCACCCATTTTGAATAATATTGCTAGACCAATTTTCTTATGTGGAGTTTTACCCTTAAATATAGCTAACCTTTTTGAAACAGCAAGTATTTTGCATGTATATTTATATCTTTTTATTTCGATTTCCTCTAAAGCTTTTCTTTCAAGTGACTATACAGTACTTCTTGGTACCATCTCGTTTTCTGTTTGTTTGCTGACCCTCCCTTTGTTTTGTTTTGCTTATTTGGAGGGCTATAACAGAGGCATAAATAATTCTATCCAGTAATTTTAACTTAACGAAACAAACTTGAGCCAGCCGTGAAACATTTCTAGTGTTGTTCTATATTTATCTTAGATGTTGCCCTTTAGAACCTATTTTGCCCCAGTCACATGTTTTTTAATATCAATTCTGTGTTCATGCTAGAGAGTCTTTTTCCTTAACTTGTGGAAAGAAAAATGCCTTTCCTGTGAATCTGTTTACTTTGAAACAGGGTCTGTAACTTAACCATCTTAAAGAGAGAAGTCCCCTTGGCATTCTGGCCAGCCTGACCCAGACTGCTGTTTTTATTCTGCAGCAGAATTCCATTCAGATAAATGGTACATATGCTAATTGAATTATAAGCAAAAATTTAGGATTTCTTATCATTCATACCTCTTTTAATTCTGTCTTAAATTTGCACTGTTGGTGAAAGGGAACAGTGTATGGGATGCTTTCGGCAGCCTTTTTTTTGTTTAAATAAACACATTTTAAAAAAATGACAAATGCATCACGTGCTCAAAGCAGGTATTGCCTAAGAGCATGTACAGGACAGTAGTTAAGATAGAAGCCCTATCAGTTTTTAAAAAATCAACTGACTGTAAACTTTCAAAATGACTGTTCTTTTAGGATAGTAGTGTAATTATTTAGGCTTTCTGTTGACCTTTCAGAAATAAGCAAGTAGCCTGGCCTCATTTGTAAGTAGAATCCTTTGTATGTGTGAGCTCCCCCATAGTTCATAACTCATTAAGAGTCAGTTCTGCTCCTTAAAGCCCCACCCTCACAGTCGTCACACACAAATAAGATCATAAGGGGAAGGATGGGAGAAAAGAGTTGTCTTTATAAAACTCAGCCCCCAAAACTCAATATACTTTTGATTTTCATCCTTTTATTTTTTTCAGACTTGGCCCAAGAATTTAGCTCTGTTTTCTCTTCAAAGTACTCACCTCCCCAGCTTAATGAATTTATGTTGCTTCCTAACTCAGAGTAGGAATAACTAGCCTTGTACAGCCTTAAAATAAATACAGTGCAAATGCCAGAAGTGGGTCTTGTGATCCATGCCTCTAATCTGGTACTTTACTGGGTAGGCAGCAATGTCTTTCTCTACTTCATGAGAAAGGAGATTTTTCTACATCTTTCTCATGACTGCCAAACCAGGAGTGTTTAGAATGTCATGCACAATAAAGATAAGGCTTAAGAAAAGCAAAAAATCATTGAGAGAATAATGCTTCTATGAATAGAGACTAGCCACCCTTTAAAAACAAAACTATCCTGATGACAGAGCAGAAGGAATTAGCTTCTTAGGAGCTTCTCAGCCAAAACCAGCTTTGAAAATAGAGTGGCTTAAGAGTGAGCATTGCCGCCTCGCTTGTCTGTGAGCTGTGTTCCAGAACATCTAGGGCTCAGGTAATGACTTTCCATTGTTTGTGAAAGAAAGGGCAGGAAAAATACACACTCTTGTCCAAGTTTCTGGTCTGTAAACTGAAAACGGAAATTTTCCTGGTGAGTGCAGTTTAAATGTGAGGACATCTCAATACAGAATGAGATGGAAAGTATTTTTAAGGTGAAAGATCAGAATAATATTTGGCCTGCATCCCTATTAATGATATTTTTATCCATGGTTTACTATATTTTTAGCCTTCCAAGTGACTTTCTAAACAGGCTTGTTTGTGCTAGCTGTCCCTTTGTTTGGTGTAGAAAAAACTGTTACCCTTTTCCATACTATCTGCTTTTCTGATCCATTAGTGAATCTGGTGAACAACTAGGAAATCGGGAGATGTGCTGAGCCTCGGATTAAACAGAAGGCCTCGTGGGATCAGAGCAGTGGTTAATGACGCGATCTCCAGCGTTGTCCACCCCTCATGTGACTCCCTGCGCTACCATAGCTCTTGACAGACAAGGGAGGAGTGGAATGAAACGCTTTTATTTTTTTCAGGGCTTGAGCTCTTCGAGAAATATAACCCTGACCTTACTAGACTTTGGACATTTTTCAAACCAAATATCTTAGAATAAAGACTTATATAAAATAATTTTTTGTAGTATTCTCCAACTTTTGGTTTTTTCATTTTATCTCATAAAACTCAGTTGGGGAGGAGTAGGTTAAGGGGGAGTATATGGATGTTAGACTAAGAAAGGAGGAGGCTGAGGCTGTGCATGTAAATATTTTGGAATTTGAGACAGTAGGAGTGTTTTCCTTAAAATTCTTTTTAGGCTGATTTTTCTCATTCACCTTAGGAATGCCATATAATTAATTTATTTGCTCTCCTGGCCTTTCCCCTCCTCATCTTCAGCACCAGTGGAGTGGTAATTGCATCAAATTGAGGGGCTTCATTTCCTGCTCAGCCCTCTTGCTGCCCCCTCTTCCTGCAGGCGGTATGGTGGGTGGGGTGATTGCCTGCCTGCTCTGGTGCTCTCCCTTCCCTCACTCAGTGTTAAAATTGTCCCCTTCTGGCCTACCCCTTACCTTTCCCTAATCATGTCTGGGACTCTCGTAGAATTATTCAGCAGCTCTTCTGAAGAAGTACCTTATACACTTGATTAAAAGCCCAAAGAGGCTTCAGTGATCCTTTTCTCCCCCAGCCTAGAGCAGCATCTGCCAATTTCCCTGATTTTTCTTGCTGATTGTCTTCAGTATTAGCAAGAATTCATTTAACATGTTGCATCTCCAGCTAGGCTGAGCATCGGCTGAGGCAATGCAAATAGCCTCGGGCTGTGGACTTTCAACTTATGGACAACTCCTACTTAGTGCTTTAAAGGTTTGTGCTTTTGCTGTCACTCTGAAAGAATGAAGCCAACACATACTTGCAATAAATTCATCACAATCACCTTCACTTGCTGCATGGGCACCTTTTAAGCCTTTGAAAAGACTTCCATCCCTTTCTTATACTAAAGGCTAAATCGGTAAGAATCATATACACCTGTTCCAGCTCACCTACACATTCTACTTAAAGATTTAACTGCACAGTTAGGAATGGACTTTGTCAGCAGGAATTGCTTGTAGTGGCTGTGCAGTTAGAAGACCATAGATTTTAATTCAATAGAGTCTATGTCCTCATTCCAAATAAAAATAAAATCTACCAAGTTCTCTTCTTTCTGCTCTGCTCCTATACCACATATATGGTTTAATTTATTCTCTCTCATACTGTACCTTCCCGTCTTATCCCACTTCTTTTCAGCGTATCACTGAGTCTGGTAACTGCTTTACAGTGACATGGGGTTAAGAGCTTGACCTTCTGAGTTAGGTAGTGAATTCCTTCAGGCTCTGCCATTTAATAGTGGAATGTCTCTGAGCAAGTTATTTAACTTCTTTAAGACTTAGTTTGCTCATTATAAAGGGAGAATATATCTACCTGCCGAGGTTTAATATTCATCACAATATGTACAAGGGTTGACAGGCACATGGAGCATAAGTATTCAGTAAATGATGGTGGTTGTTATTAGTAGAGATAATCTTTTTAAGTTATTATTTCTATACCTTATGAAGCATTGGTAGATTCACATTTGTTATGAACACAGAAAAAACCTGTCTATTAATTATGTGAATGTAGATTAAATAATTGAGTGTAAAAATCTACAGTCTCCATTCTTAGAGTTTAAAGAGAAATTGAAGTTGGTGTCTGTTCTGCTTTCCCTGTGTCATTGCTTTATTTTGCCTTTCCAGTTCATATTTATTACTCATGCTGATTTCAGACATTGCATGCACACATGTATACACATGCACAGTCAGCTTATACATAAAGTATTTATTGCATTTCAGAATTTAGTATAACAAGCTCTATTATAGGTAGATGAAAATTAGTATATTAATATTAAACTTACTCAATTTGAGAAAGAGTTCTCCAAAACACAAAATGCTAGGAGTTTGCAAGTATCAAGCACTATGGGTTAAGTGGCTCAACCAGTGATTCTGACGATAGGCTCAATTTTTTTAATGAGGCCATTATTGAATCTTAAAAAATATTTTTTGTATTATCATTTATTATCTTGTAGATAAATTTATCAGAGATTGAGAATAGAAGGAGTTTCAACTAACAGTGTAAAATCTGATTTACAGGAATGCTTGAAAATTCACTCAGCCCCATTGGCTTAAGTCTGGCTCTTGATGTTCTAAATTCTAAAGCAGTCTTTTTTTCCCCTTTATAAAAATGACATTAAAAGTCTATACTATAATATACAGAAGGAATTCTGTGCATGAATATGTATGTTTTGCCCAAGTTCCTACAGATGGGGTTGGTTGTGTTTGGTAATTTGATGCAGTTAAATGTTAGATAAAATTTCAGTAATACACCAAAAAAAATATAAAGGACAAGAATAAAAATTCCGCTTTCTTTTTTGTTCCAGGTTCTCTGGGAGATGCTAACAAGGGAGGTCCCCTTTAAAGGTTTGGAAGGATTACAAGTAGCTTGGCTTGTCGTGGAAAAAAACGAGGTAAGACTACGTTTCTACATTCAGGTACATAGATCAGAAAACAGTATTGGGGTTTTGCAAAAGACTTTTTCATCTTCTTCAAATTGAAAGTAAGTTCACGCTTATGGAAAGATTAGCAGTAGGAGCTAACACAAAGGGTCAAAGTGATGTTATTCCTCATGAATGGACCCTTTACATCTAATTGTTGCAGCTTCACGTCGTGATGCTGTAGATCAAAAATTGTACAAGTACTGTACTAGTTTCTCAGTCTCAATTGTAAAACCTAGGGGTTTGTTCTTAGTGATGAAAGAAGCCATTGCGTCCAAGGTAGGGGAACAGTTTAACTCCATCTCCTGCGTTTAGGACATCTTTTTTACTGGCCGGGAGTTGATATATCTGTAAGAGACCTTCAGCTACTTCAACTTACCTCTCCCAGCAGGAGTCACTATAGTACAAGAAACTGTCGCTTAGATGAGAATTTCAAAAATAAAAGAAGAAAAAAATAGTTTCAAAAAAGGGAAAAATTACAGTTTTGCCACCTACGTTGAACACTACATTGAAGATGAGCTTCTCACTGGAATTGGCGAGGCAGTGGCATAACTGTTCGCTTCTTCATGCAGAGCCTTTCCATTTCAAAAGAACTTCAGTGGCGTAAACACCGTTTGTGCTGTGTCCCCAGCCTCGCTTTTCTTCTTCCCACAAATTGAGGCTTTCAGTTAGTTGGACCTATGAGCCTACATCAGAGAACATGGTACATTCATATCAAAGAGAGCAACTACATTTTGAAAGGTTTAAAATTGTGACTGAAACGCACAGCCATGGAAATTCTCAGCATAAGGATGAAGCATCCAATATCAAGGTATTATGAGAACTTAGATCATGTAATGGAAGCATGTGGTTGTCTGTGCACTGCAAAACAACTTTATTTCATAAAACTTCTTCATTTCCAGATCTTATCTGTGCTCTCTACAGAGGGGGAATGTGCAACCTTAGGAAAATAATTTACCAAAATGATGGATATATAAAAACATTCCCTTTTTAATTCTTTAAAAGAATTGGATTGATCTGATCTCTTTGTGAATGCAGGGAGAAACTAGATAATGAAAAAAAACTGCTATTGATGAAGAGAAACTAAGTCCCCATGTTTTAGATCACATAATGCATACTTTTTAATGTGCCCTCCTGGTTCATTGGGAGTGGATGAAATGTTCATGATTGCTGAACGGGATGGGAGGAAGCTGCCAGTTTAAGAAAAATTAAAAGGAACTAGATTCAAGAATGTGTCTTCCTCATTGTTTTGCAGAGTGGTTCAGTTTTAATTGAAAGTGATAATTCCTGGGGTGTATTAAATTGGACCTCACACCTTTCACAGGATAACTAATATTTTCTTTATCTGAGGAACTTGTTTCTGTTCTGGTTCTTTTGCTAGTGAGTCAGTTAAATGTTTGGTTCAGATTTTACAGATGAGAGTGAAGAATATTATGGACCATCTATTGACATTGAAGCAAACCACTCAACTGAATCTTTCACTTCTAAAAAGCTTCCAGATAAATGAAAAGAAAGGGGTTTTTGTTTTACCCCAAGCTAATGGAGCCCTCCAGAGATATGTAATATAGAATAATTGTTATTTTAAATAATACTTTATCTAAAAGGTAGCATAATAGGAGTGAATCTAAAACCTTTTTAAAATGTTGGATTATTTGTCGAAGATTGTTATAGTTGAAGAGAAAAATAAATTTATAAATTAATTGCTTTTGTATCATTTAATTGGGATTAAGAATTCTCATCTATAACCTTCAGAAGTCCTTGACCATTGTACAGTGGGAAGCAAGCTTCCTCTTTTCTTCCAGTGGCCCTAGAAAGTGGATTTTGTTGTTTTATCCATGATGTGGTCTGACAAAGACTACCCAAATACCTCATGTGCTGTATTGATTAAATAGCAAACCAAAAGAAACCCACATAGTTAAATGGGTCTTCTCAGTTTTCTAATGAATTTAGGAAACATTGCATACTACAGAGATATTAATGTATTTTTATTCCATATAATATTTTTCAAAATAGTAAAATTGCATTTGAATCTAGTTTTTCATTGTCTTCAATCAAGATGGAGTCTATTTCACCTCATATATAGAGATACTCATTTCTAAAACAAATTCTTTTTCTATGATATGAAGTCTTATTGAAGTCTTATGTGAAGTATCATTGTTTTAAGTTTATAATATAATTGATACTTTGACCTAAATAAATGAAATTTATGATATTCCTTCAACTTTGAATTATTTATTTTCATATTAGAATATCTTGAGTTAACTATTTGGTTTTAAAGACAAATTTTTTTAAGTTAAAAACAGACCTCATTTATGTAAAGAATGGTATGTTTAAACTTACAGGAAAGGCATTTTAAAAAGTAAACAATCTGGACAAAACTCAAGCTCATTGCTTCAAGTTGAAAGTGGCTTATAGTTGACCTTCCATTGGGGTTTCCAAAGCGGTAAATTACATGGCTGGAGCTTGCCTCTCTTTTCCCCTCAGAGCAGCTGGTAGAGTCAAACTTCCAGAACTACAACCTTTAGATTAGCTGTGTAATAGATGCAAAAATGAACACAAGCCTCCAAAACCCTCAAACTATTTGACATTGAGTAGGAATGCTTATCCGAATCTCCAATGGCTTTCTGAGGCTGTAAACCATGTGGGAGGAAATTACTTGTCTTTCTCCCACAGAGCATCTGGTGGATTTGAACTGTCTGCCTTTGGATGGGCAGTGCAATTCCTTGCCTCTAAATTACCAGAGCTCCCTGTACTAGTTCTAGTCAACCTGTAATGTAACCATATCCAAGTATTGTAATTGCTTTTTGGTTAAATTTTTGTTTTAAAATTATTATAGACTTTGTTTTAAAATAATTATAGACTTAAAAGAAGTTGCAAAAATAGTGCAAAGATTCTTGTATAACCTCCACCCAGCTTCTTCCATGTGGCATATTATGCAACAATAATGCAATCTTAGAACCAGAGAATTCAGTCCATTAGTCTTAACTAGACTATAGATGTTACTCAGTTTTATCATTTAAGACTGCTGTTTGCACTTATAAGAAAAACAATACTGTCTGAGATGAGAACTGAAAATATTTGCTTCTAAATCCCTCAGTAAATAAGGTTCTAAGCGCTCATTTTCCCCAAATTAAGAACTGGTAAGTTAGAATTTTAAAGTATTACTAAACTTTACAAAATGAATCCTTAAAGATTTAGAAGATATGGGATTAAAAAAGGCAATATTAAGAAATTGAAAAGTATTATAAAGATATTTTACCTTCTTTCAATAAAAGAATCTGTCTTACTGGAAAAAAAAGATACTTCTTTCTGTTGTGATGGTATAATTTCTGTTTTTATAAATGCTTAGATTCTTTTTTATATAAAACTGGCTACTATTTTCTAAGTAGCAAAGTACTGTTCTTAATTAACATAAATGACCTCATAAAACTTAATCTACTGCTCTAGACTATACTTGAGGAAAATATAATTTAAAGAATTAGATTTATGTCCTATATATAAAACAAAAGTAAAACCTTATGTGATTTTTTAAAGTTATGTCTAATTTAGTAGCTAGACAATATTTTAACTGTAAATGTGAAACTTTTATTTTAAAATATTTAAGTAGTATCGCGAACCTACTGTTACTATCTGGTCATTTCAGAATGTTTTAAGTACTTTATAATGCACCAAAATAATAATATACATAATGTATGTTATACTTAAACATATCACGTTATTGAAAATGTTTGTCTTATTAAATAAATACATTGAATGTGGTAGCTCAGATGTTTGACCTACTAGGAACTACCACACCCATGTACATCCAGGTCACATTTGTGTTCTTGGGTGAGTGCTGAAAGATAAAGTAGTATTGGAAGGTGCTAACTTGGACAAAAATACCTCCTTTTATTTACAAAAAAAAAAGTTACATCCAGTTGAATAATTGCAGTTACAATTTTAACATCAGTTCCCACCTCCTAACTATCAATATTTTAAAAATTGTTGTGTACCATTGAGTCGAAACTTAACCCATAGCTGACTCTCCAGCAGGTTTGCAGAAGCAGTAAATCTCATGGGAGGAGATTGCCCATCTTTCTTCCCAGAGGAGCTGTTGGTTCCGAACCACGTGCTTTTGGGATTGTAGCATAACTTCTTCTACTAGATCATCAGAGCTCTTTTTTATATTTCCAAAGAGAACTGTTTTTTCTTTTGGCTTTCATAAAGAAATTTTCCATTTGTTGTTGTTGCTGTGAACCATTGAATTGAAACTGACTTATAACTGACCCTCCAGTGAGTTTTCAGAGACTATAAATCGCAGGGGAGAAATTGCCTTTCTTTTTCCCTTGGAGCAGCTGGTAGATTTGAACTGCGTGCTTATGTATAGGCAGCACTGTTTCTTACCACTGGGCCACTAGAGGTCCATAATTCTGCCATTTACAATGCAGTAAAATAATAAAAACTCGGAATCACTGCAGTCGAATTGGAACTGACTCAGAGCTGACTGTTTTAGATTTCAGGAGGCTCTAAATCACCTGGGAAGAGATTGCTTGTCTTTCCAGACTCACTAGTGGACTTGAACCACCTCTGGCTTAGCCTCACAGCTCTCTATGGACTATGCCACCAGAGCTCCCTAGTGAAAGAATAGTGTGGCTTAATATATCTTACTTTCAAAATATTATACCATAAGACTAGAAGTTTAAAGGGCTTAGAATAGCCTTTAGCTTGGGAAAAGCTTATTTTGTGTTGTTTTTATTGTAAGATTATCTGTAGTTCCAAATATAGATTGTCCATATGTTCACCAAGGCAACTGTTTTCCTAGTTTTACACATAGCCTCTCCCAAATTCAGCTAAGTTCAGTTTTCAGGTTTGTATTTCCTTCAAAATTTATTTGGCAAATAGCGCTGGGGAATAAATCTTCCCGTCACACACATGGAGTGCCCTTTTAAAAGCAAGTATCTTCACATTGACATTGCACCCCCAGAATGAAAGGCAGAGATAACGTAACAACACATACATTTTTAATATTGCTGCCAGCTTCTGGTTAAGGAAGAAGAGAATCTGTGTTGCAGTGCACAGGTGCTCAGGCGGGGCCACAGCAGTGGAGGTGAGTAGGTAGAATGTCCCAGCTACCATGCAGTTGATAAAGCTGAGTTGTATTGAAACACCAACACCATGAGCAGCACTAATGTGGCTCCATTTTCCAAAACTCTTGACAAAGTTATGCATAGAGTTGTTTTTAAAAAAGCCCTGCTTTTGATTTTTTTTATATGGTGGTTGCATTCTTAGAAAGTTCAGTGCATATTAACAGAATTCAGAAATGTTCTGTTCTTCCTATAACATTTGAGTTTGCACCTTGGTTTAGAAAATTACAAACCTTTCTGGTTATTTTACTGATACGTATGGTCTAAGGACATTTGAAATTTGGTGAGCTGCAAAAGTGTCCTTGATACTGCCTTTCCATGCCCTGAAGGATGTCCTTCCTCTGAACGTTCTTGACCCACTCCTCCTTATAAATGCCACTTTTGCAGTCGTTCAGTCTTTGAGATAAACAAAAAATGCCCCCGCTGATTTCTAAACTTTTTCCCAAGGGCATTGTATGCCCTATGAGAACTGTTCAGAACAGGACTGATCCTCACATGTAAACATTAATGTATCAGAGTCTGACAGTGTACAGGTGGTTGTTGTTGTTGTTGTTAGGTGCCATCAAGTCAGCTATGACTTGTAGTACCCCTGTGAATGACAGATCTGAACCGTGCCCTCTCCTGTGCCATCCATACCTTCTCTGATATAAACCTGAGTTCCTTTCACATCTCTAGCTTTTATGAAAGACCTACATCTGTACCTGTATTCACTAACCAAAAGAAATCTGAAAAGGATTTTCACTTTGATGGAAGAAAGGTGAAATGTAAAAGGAATGTACCCCTTTGTTTCACAGGGCTCTAATTAGGGTCACGATGAGCAGCAAAGAGTGGCATCACTAGCCTTCTTCCCTGGGAATGCCGCTCAGCGTCTCATCAAGCCGCCATAGCTTCCAGCTATGTCTGTGGACACTAACTTTGTGTTGTTTTAGGTGCTGTTTCGTATAATGTGACAGGTTATTTTGAGGGGTCTAGTTATTCTCCAGATTTTTCCCATATAAATTAATGGTCATTTCTCATTTGTTATAAACCATTTCAGCATGTAAAAGATTTCCTAGAACACTGTACTCTTGTATAGCAGGGGAACCCAGTATCTGTTTGACCTAAACAAAACCATAATGAGTCCTGTGTTGTTATGGATTAAATTGTGTACTCTCAAAATATATGTATACCCTAAAAAATATATGTGTTGTAAATCCTAATGGCTCTGGTTATATGCACATTTGGGAATAAAGTGCCTTTGTTGTGCTAGTGAGGTGAGATTGGTGCAGGATGCATTTGAAATCAAACTCTGATAAAAGAGATGGAAAAACAAGCAAACAAAAGAAGTGAAAAAATAAATAAATAAATAAAGCGGAGATAAGAGAACATGAAGATCACCCAGGAACAGAAGCTCCAAAGAGACAAGGACCTTCATCCAGAGCCAATGAAGAGTAAAAGCCTTCCCACACAGCCAGCCTCCAGAATTTGGATTGCTAGCCTCCTACACTGTGAGGGAAAAAGAGGTTCTGGTTGTTAAAGCCACCCACTTGTGACATTTCTGTTACCGCAACACTTCTTCTAAAACATGTATTCAAAATGTTTTTCCAGTGAGAAAATGTGCACATCTTTAAATTACCTCTATCTTCTGTGCTTTTGATACCTTCACACTCGTATGTCTACTGTCAAAACAAACTGCTTTCCCAGTTGCCTGTAAAAGTATGGTGACCAATTTATTGATTTAATCCTAATATTTAAATCTCAACGTACCCCTTTCCCACTATCATTTCTTTTACACTCAAGACTTTGCTGTGTTGCATGTGTTATATTGGACAAGATTTCTCAAGCAACTGTGATTCTTAAGGAGAAGTGTATGCATGTTTTAAGAAAGACTTATAGCATTGGGCAAATCTGCTGCAGAAGAACTCTTTGAAGAGTTAGAAAATAAAAATGTCACTTTGAGGAGTAGTGTATGCCTGATCCAAGCAATGATATTTTCAATTGCCCATATGCATGTGATAGCTAGATACTGAATAAGGAAGATAAGAGGAATTACTGCCTTTGAATTATGATGTTGATGAAGACTATTGAATATACGATGATTTGCCAGAAGAAAAATCAAATTTGTCTTAGAAGAAGTGCACCCAGAATGCCCCACAAAGCAAGGATGTTCAGCTTATGTCTTTTGGGTGTTTTATCCCAAAACTGTAAGGTGGGAATAGTTCCTAGAGAAGGACACCATATTTAGTCCTTCTAAGGTGGAGGGAGCATCAGTGGGAACGAGAAAGGCGCTCAAAGAGATGGATTTCTTTAGTAGCTATCACATTAGTCCCAAACAGCGTAGGTTGTGAGGATGTAGTAGTGAGAAATGCTTTATCTGTTGGAAATAGCATCCCTGTGAGTAGGAACCAGTGTGATAGCACATAACAGCAGCATAAGCATATTTACAAATCAGATATGAATCTAAACAGAAATTCTCTTCAGTAATTTTTTAATTATGGGACGCTTTCAATTTCCTGTCATGTTATGCTGATAAATGATTTTGTTTATGATTCTCCAATTAATTTTTGCTTGCATTGGTCACTAATTCCTTGTGGTTTTATTATGTTTCATTTTCTCTCTGTATATTTTAGAGATTAACCATTCCAAGCAGTTGTCCCAGAAGTTTTGCTGAACTGTTACATCAGTGTTGGGAAGCTGATGCCAAGGTACGGAGGGTTTTTAGCTGTTCAGGATTCTTTGTTTAGCTTTTAAAACATGGGATAATAAAGTGCTTTACAAAGCTCAGCGGACACTGCTGTTTCTTCAAGGCCATGATTGATAAGGCTTGCTGATGCTGTTTCACTTCCTGCATCTCCAGAAAGTCCATTTTGACCTTTTGTACATTTCTTTGGGGCATTCTTGACTCAAGAAAGGTAATCTTTAGTATTTTTTTAAATAAAGCTTCAGTCATAACTATTGCACAACTATAAATATTGTTATAAAAGTAGTTAACACACAGTGTCTATTCTGTGCCAAGAGCTGTTCAACTATTTTATGTATATTAACTCATTTATTCCTTAGACTACCCCTATGAATCACTTTCTCTAACTAATTTCTGTCAAGCCACAATCAACCTATAGCTGACCCTCCAGCAGGTTTTCAGAGAGTGTAAATCTCACAGGAGGAATTTGCCTGTCTTATCCTCAAGGAGCAACTAATTGCATGCATTCAGGTTGGCAGCACAACTCCGTACCGCTGGCCACAGAGCTCGTTATGAAAGAAATACTGTCATTTATCCCCACTGTGCATGAGGCAAAGCAAGGTACACAGAGGTTAAGGAATGAACTCGAAGCTACACAGCTAGTCAGTGTTGGGGTGGGCATGAACCCATGCAGTCTGGCATGAGTCCCTGCCCCTAACCACTTCACCATATTGCTTTCCTAACCAGAGACCAGGCAGAAGAAATCCTTCTAGAGAATCTTGTCTCTGTTCAGTCTCAGTGATGTTTTTAAGCTGTTAGAATAGAGTTGGAGAAATTCCAAAGTTTAGGCTTTCATGTGGTTATCACATTTGAGCATGAATGGTCCATTTCCTTTCCCTGCAAAGATCATTTTAAAAGACTCACACATACATACGGAAATATTTACAGATGAAATGATAGGGTAGTCTTGGATTTGCTTCAAAATAAAGTAGACAGAAATGGATGAGGATCATTTTTGAAGCTGAATGATAAGTTCATGGAGGTTAGTTATATTGCCCTTTCTTACTTTTATATATGTTTAAAACTTTCCATAGTAAAAGTAAAAAAAAAAAAAATAGATTCACAGATTCAACATTCAATTAAGAAGGCAATTACACATGAGAAAAGAACTAAAATTTTATGGTGCCAATCCATCCGGTTTTTCATGAAAATAGATTAATAAAACTAACCTATTCAATAGGCACCTTAAAAGAATAACTTAATGATATTTCTTCCTTAATTTAAACCCATTTCAAACTTTACCCCCTTAAACTGCAAAAGCCTGCATGGTAATACATATAGTCTGTTCTTCTGTAGCTTGTCTTTAGTGTGAATAACACATAAAAGCTCAGTGAATAGGGGAATTATGTTAGTATCACATAGCACTCATGTTGATTGATGCAGCATAGCTTTTTCCATCACATCACACTATCAGATAAGAATGTAACAAAAGCTGAATGTAAAGTTTGATGTTGCAGCCACATGTAGCAAGGAGCATAGCCCTGTGAAGCTGTCGCCCCGCATGCTCCTTGGTGGCTGGCTGGGACATTGCATTGTCTTAGAAGAATTTGTTGCTAGTTGTTTTTAATTTGTAAATTTTACCTTTGCCATTATAACTAACAACTTTGACCTTTGCTTTCCCTCTTGTCCATAAAATTGTATTCACTCTTTTATTCAGTATACCCCTAAATTGTAAGAGCCTACATTTATACATTTTAATATATATTAAGTATCTCTAATAGCATAGTGTATAACATATCTGGCTGTTAATTCAAAGGTTGCCGGTTTGAATCCACAAGCTGATCATTTGGGGAACAATGGATAGTCTTCTCTTATCAAGATTTACAAACTCAGGAACATAGTAGAGAGTTGCTACAAGTCAGAACCGACACAACAGCAGTGGGCTTAGATACACACACAACACTTTATTTAGTACTTTTTTAGTAAAGAATTTTAACTGGTTTTTAATTATTGAATTTTTATTTAGGATTGTTATATTTTAATACTATCCTATGGCAAAATTGGGAGCTCATGTGGCCTGGTGGATAAAGAATTGCTCTGTCAATCCAAAGACAGGTGACTCAAATCCACCAGCTGCCCCTTGGGAGAAAGATGAACAGTCTCCTCCCCTGGGATTTACAGCCTCTGAAAGCTTGCTGGATGGTTAGTTATGAGTCAGATCCAACAGGCCAGCAGAGGGGAAAAATATTTTGAAGTTGCAGTGATTATGTTTTAATAATGATCTATAAAAGATGAAGTCTTGCCTGCCCTTATTCAGACCCTAGTATTTTTCGTGTATGACTTTGCAGAATCTAAAAATTTTTAGGCATGGAAAGAAATGCTTGCATTTTGACTCTAACTTAGTTGAAACTATAGCCACTGTTTGTGAGCTTGCTTTTAGAACATTTATTTTGTAACTTTTAAATATTACTGTACTAATCATTCTCAATACCAGTCATTTTGGTAATATTCTTATATCTGACAAGTTTCATGTAAAGTTATTTGCATTGAATTCTATTTATCCAACTAGACACCTCCAATTATATTTCAGTATACAACATAGATTTTGGATTTTGAAAATTGGAAATTCTATTACATCAATTAATATTCTGTGAATTATGCATTTAAATGACGTTCATTAAATGTTAGTATCAGCATCTCACACAACAAGGATATTAATCACAGGGCTGATGCCATTGAAGGTAGAATATTGCATAGTTTATGTTTAGTAAGCAGGTCCTTTACCCATTAACCCATTGCCAGCAAGTTTATTCTGCTTCATCACAACCGGTTTTTTAAGGACCAAAGAAAAACTACTTTTCAATCAGATGAAATAGAAAAATGTCATGATTGATTTTAAATCCTAAGTCTACGATTCTCTATTCTAATAAAACTAATACGTACCCTCTGAAAGCTCAGTTTATACACTCAGCTACCAGCCACGTGTCCAGGTCTTTTTTATTTCTCAGGTTGAGCTCCCCTAGGCGCACCTCACATAACGCCTTCATACCCTGCACATATTCTCTCCCCTTATTTTCTTTTATCTCCTAATACTTCAGGATCAATACTTATCTGGTCAGTTTGTTTACTCCAGCCCATACTTCATGTACCCTCTGGTCATTTCTGTCTTGTTGTTTGATATTTCACACATATGACAACTGCAAAAAAATCTACTGCCCAACTAATCTATGCATTGATGACATGCATATGGCAGTATGAGGGGAAAACAACCATGGCTGTGATGGTGGAGGTTATATGTCACTTGGCTGGCCCCTGATCCTCAGAGGTCTAGCCCTTATGCTATGATACAATTTGACAATTATGAAATGATGTAATTTGGTAACTATGGAGTAGTGTAGTCACTTCTATTTTGGATGTGGTATGGTCATCCTCCATTTGATCTTTGGAGCCTAACCATTTCAGTACATGAAGAGGTTCCACTGCTTTTCTGTACCATCTCAACTCTTAAAATCTGAGCTACTATGAATCTTTTAATGTTTTTTTCTTAAAAGTTTGTAAGTTTATGAAGATCTTTTTCATATGTATTTCCTTGTAGAACCTTACTAAATTTAGTAAGTAGGTTTTCTGATGTTGTTAACTAAAATACCACACCAAGGTAAATCTCCTGAAAAGCACACCTTAGTTCTCTTGCTAGATATATAACAGTTCATTCAGGTGTTGGTGCCAGACCTGTGCATACAGAGAGAGAGTAATGGGTTAGTTAAAATATTTTCTTTCTCTTACTCTGAGTTCTCAGAGAGTATTCATCTGGCCTATAGAAAAGTTTCATTTCTTTTGCAATGAAAAAGTAGAAAATGCTGGTAACAGGTAAATGTGGGGTCATCTTAATGATTCACAGGAGAGATAGAAGAATTTATTAAAAAAAGGAAAGACAGGGTGAATATGAATCCATATTCTAAAATAACGTTTCTAGACTAGGAAAAATAATAGCAAAAGTAATGAATTTTGGTAGAAAGCCATATATTGTCATTGTGTAGTAAAAGACTTGGAAGTAATGTGCTGTAGTGATTTTGAGAGCATGACTCTTGTCAAGTCCACCAATTTTGCAGATGAATTATTCTGTAGCAAGAGAACTAAGATGTGTCTTTCAGGAAACTTCTTTTTATATGGTTAGATAATTTCCTTCCTGTGTGATTCTGAGCATTTATGACATTTCTGGGACAGATTTCCCTCATCAGTAAAATGAAGGTGAAAAATAAAGTTGTTGTTAGATACCATTGAATCGATATGGCCAGTAGCAACACTGTGAACAAGAGATTAGACTTTTGCTCTTTCCTGCCCCATCCTCACAGTCCTGTTGTGCTGGAGCCCATTCTTCCCGTCACTGTGGTCTGTCAGTCCATCTTTCTGACAGTCTTCCTCTCCTTCTCTGACCCTCCACCTTTCCCAACATGCTGTCTTTTTCCAAGGACGGACCCCTCCTGACAACAGTCCCAAAGCATGTGAGATAATGTGTCACCATCTTTCCTCTAAGGAGCACCTACGTGGGTTGCCCTTCCTGCAAGGCAGACTTGTTTATTCTTTTGGACAGTCTACAGGACAGTCAGTCACAACAAATACAGAGATGTGGACCTAAGTACTAATACATGGCCCTAGTTTTCAATTTTTTTTTTTAACAAGCAAAGTTTATGTATCTAACACTAATTAAAGCAACTTGAGTCCCTTCAAAGGACCTTATAGAGTTTGTATTCTGTAACCCGAGTACTCATTTCCACAGGAATCTATGTTGTCATATTTTTAATCATATTTTGTTCTATCTTTTTTAGGGATGCCTAACAACCCTAAAAGTTTAACCGTAGTTTGAGAATCTAATATAGGGAAAAACATTGTTCATTTGCTCCTCCTGCTGTTTTCCTATGAAAAGGAAAAGCTATTATTTGTGAAATAATTAGTTCCTGTGCACACAATTAAAAGATCCCCCCCTTTTCCAGTTTGACATATGGTAGAAGAATTAAATTGGGAACAAAGTTAAAAGAAGGCAAACAATGTTTTTCAAGTTTTTAAAGGCCTTTTTTTCTCATTTCTGTTAGAAGGTATAATATGCATCAGTGACATTTAGCAAGTTTTGTCCTCTCCTTAAACACACACACACACACACACACACACACGCTTAAATGAGTATAATAATAATAATAATGATGAATTCAGAAAAAAGTATCTCAGATTTATATCCCTGAAAAGTGAAAAAAATTGCCTTTTTTACTAATGTAGGAAGCACTCAGTACTTAAGAGCGAGCACGCCACCTCAGCATTGTTCCTGCTTGTTTTTGTGCTCCCAAATTAAAATGCATGTTTAATTGCTGCAACTGTAATTTGTTCAGAAATGGTATAATTATGAGGCGTGATGGAGAGAGAATGTGCATCATCCTTTTATTATCTTTCTCCATTTTTGTTTTAACCTTTTGTCTCAACCTTGGCTGGAATCTCAAGAGTAATCTCAAGACTAATGTAGTTACAGCTAACTAAAAAAAATAGGCTTTGCCACTGCCGTTTCAATTTCTAGTGAACAGTGCCTTAGAGTTTTCAGCACTCAAGCTAGTTATCCTATGGAATAAATACTAAAAATGATGACATTATGGTGATTTTTCAATTGGAAGGTTTGTTTTGGGGTTTTTTTCCCCTAAGTTACTGGTGTGGGGAATTTCCTTTTTTTACAATACATAGATTTACCGCAGTGCCCAACATTTTATTCTATTTTCAAACACACTGATAAGTTAAAGAATTTTCGTTTGAACACTACCCGGACTCTCCTGTTAACCTTCCACTTGAACTGTTGTGTTGGTGAAGAGTACTGATTGTCTCATGGACTATCAAAAGAACAACTAAATCTATCACAGGAAGTGCAACCAGGGTGCTCCTCAGAGGCAAGGAGAGAGAAAACTTTGCCTCACGTACTTTGCACATGTTGCCTAGAGGCGCCAATCCTTGGAAAAAGGCATCATGCTGAGGAAGGTGGTGGAGGTTGTTACTGTTACTGGAATGCACCCATAGCTGGGTTTTCAGAGGTAATAAATCACATGGGAGTTGATTGTCTATCTTCCTCCCACGGAGCAGCTGGTGGATTCAAATCACATACCTTCAGGTTGGCAGCACAGCTCCTTACCACTAGGCCACCAGAGCTCCATGGGAAAGGTGAAGGGTCAGAGAAAGAGAGTACAACCTTCAGCAAGATGGATTGACACAGTGACTGGTCCAGTAGGCTGGAGCATCTCAGAGATGGCGAGGATGGTGAGGAGAGTGAAAGCTTCACATCTGTTGCTCACACGGGGTCACAAGGAGCCGTAGACGACTCAGTGGCACCTGATATCAACATACTTATTTTGTCACACAAACATATTTTTTTATTTTATTATTTTGCATGTGTGTGCCATCAAATCGGATCTGATAGGTATAGGAGGAGATTGTTCCTCCTTCTCCAACAGAGCACCTGGTGGATTCGAACCTTGTACCTCTGGAATTGCAGTGCAGCTTCTTGCCACCAGGCCACCAGAGCTCCCTAACACAAACATATTTTTATAAAAGTAATTTTTTTTCTTTTCAGGAGTCTTACTCATAAGTCGAAAAGAATTGCTCTTGTCTTTTACTTAGGAAAAAAAATAACCATTGTTATTTCATCCTTGGACCATGAAATAGGAACATATGTAATTGTCTGTTCTTGTTGTTTGGAAATAGAGACTATAGTTCCTTGAACCTGACTTAGCTAATGTTCAGAGAATAACTGAACCAGAACTGTATCATGTTGTATTTTGCTGTAGTGATTGAGAGTACTATACTTGCAAATACATGCCTCTTAATGATCCAATTTCTCAAGTCCCCATAAGTGAATGCGTATTTTCTCTTCCTCAGAAACGGCCATCATTCAAACAAATCATTTCCATTTTGGAGTCCATGTCAAATGACACTAGCCTTCCTGACCAGTGTAACTCGTTCCTGCACAACAAGGCTGAGTGGAGGTAGGTAGCCTGGACACTGGAGGCCACGTCCTGCTCCACAGGACCTCGAACAGCTTCAGTCAGATGCTTGATGGAAGGCCTGACACTCAAGGAAGGTTTAAAAATACGGTGTCTTTTAGCTTGAATAAATCTTCTGTTTCACATGTAAGGAAAAAAGTTTTCCTCTAAGTTATTTTACCTTATCATATGTGATAAGTATTTGACAAGAACATTGAAATAATCTCTTTTGTGACAAATGATGGCTACCAAGCGATTCTTTTTCTAAATGCTGTTTTAGGAGACTTTGGCCTCTGCAAACGGACATAAAAATACCATTTGCCTTGAAGTTTGCAGAGGATGGGATAGGGAAAGTATAAAAATACACTTTAAAAGAAAACTTTTAATGCTTTAAATGCAATTAAATGTTCTGAAGTGTAAAAACAAACTTAGTAATGAGGGAATTGTGTGAGTGGGACAAGCAAGCCCAGGATGGAATGGTTGAACCAGGTCACATGATGCATGGGTATAAACAGCATGTTTGGGAGCTGACACAATTCCTCCCCTGACTCAGCAGAGATTTTAAGTAACTTCATCTCTGTGCCTGCCAGCCAAGGTGGTAACGTGACACCTTGCGCCATCTGCTGCTTCCAAGTGATTACTGCATGTATGTAGAAAAGCTGTTTTCTTTGGCCTTTCTGTTGGAGTTTTAAAGTAACAGTATCTATTTTATAATTTTGAAATCTCTATCTCCAACCAGTGAGTTAAATTGATTTTCATTTAGCAGATACAGTAGTAACGCTGCGAGCTTGAATCTAGCATTGAGGGATTTTTTTTTTTCCTGGCTGAAAGAATTAAAATGTAGTGTTTGTTCCTTTCAGAGAGATATCAGCAAATAAAGCAAAATCATTCCCCTTTAAAATCTAGATATGAGCTCCTGTTTCTGGCAAGGTAATGACTAATGTACTTAATAGGACTCCTAAAACCCTCTGCCCTCCTCTCATCATCACTTGAGCTTCTGATTTCTCTCAGTTCTTCAACAACAGATGCATAATTTTTCCACATTCAGGATCTTTGCAAACTTAGTTTATTTAAAACTCATTCTGTTTCAGCTGCATACTACCCTGACCCCCACCCCCACCACACTTAGATCCTCTGTCATTCAAAGACCTGCTGAAATGGCACGTCTTCAGGGAAGTATTTCCCAGACCCAGGATATATCAGATCTCATGCTATATGCATCTCAGTGTGGCCTTTACAGCATTAACAAGTAACTCTGTAGTGTGTTTGGTCTTGTATGTGTCTGAGCCCACAGCTTCTAGAATGTGCCTTGAGCACAACTCGTTGCTCAGTGCACATTTAGGGAAAAAGAAAACACTATCGTGGAGATGCTGTGTAAAACCACTGTGATATTATACATGAATATAAAATTTAGTAAATTCTCCAAAACTCATTGCTGTCCTTTCCAGCAGGTTCCCAAGGCTCCTAACGGAATGAGTGGAGATAGCCCATCTTTCTCCCTCAGAGTAACAGGTGGATTTGAACTGCCGGAGAGGCAGGACCCCTGGGTTAGCAGCACAACTTTCTGCAGACTACACCACTGGAGCTACCTAAAAACGCAGTTATCATGCTTGCTATAATAAACATCCATGCATTCGTTCAGATATCCTCTGGGTGTGGGGCTATAGTGATGAGCAGAACAGTCCCAGTGCACACTGGTGCTTTCCAGCATGAGTATCTGGTATTAACTCCTAAATGTAAATATACAAATAATTATTATCAGTACTGTTTCAATAGGTATTATGGCAGAGAAGTGCTGGATGCCTAAGTGCTTATAACCAAGAAACCTGATTTAGCCTGAGGGTGTAATAAAAGAATCCCCTGAAGAGATTTTTTGTTTGATCTGTTACCCAGAGGATTAGTAGGATTTTAATGCTCCTATTAATACTCTTGAGATAAGTTGTCTTTTCAAGTACAACAGCAAAATCAGAGAAGCATGGTGGGATAAGGTAGGAATAGGAAAGTTTGCTATATAAAAATTTGAAACTTATATTTGGTCAAAAAGTGTACAATAAGTCCATCAGAGTACATTTCAAGACAAATAGTATACTCTTGGAATTTTTATTCCTCCTATATGATGAACCAACAATTCTAAGGATTTTTTTGTCTCGAGATTCCAGATGGTTTTGAAATTGATTGAAAACTCCAAAGAGAACTTGTTCAAATGAGTTATGTCTATCACTATTTATCATGTTAGAAACTAAAACTAAGAACATATTTATTAATTTAAAAACTAATTTTTCATTTATTCACTTAGAAAGCAATCATAAGTCCTGGTTCTGCATATAGCCTGTTGTAGTATCACAAATCATGAAGCCTCTTGAAAAGGCCATTGAAATTGTGGGAGCATGAGAACAGAAAAAACAAATAATGTCTTACTGCTTTCCTGAAACAAATACAACCTTGAATATTCTTTAAAAAGAGTCTCATCATCTCTAGACAATACTTGAAAACTGTTCTTTGATTGAAAAAGCACTCTTGATAACATTTTATTGCTGGGTAAACTTTTCACTGAAGACAAAATAAAACATACTTTTCAATAAAATTTACATTTTTAAAAACTATATCAAAGAGCATGACAATGCATTTCACAAAAAGAGAAATCAAATTAATAGTGAACTAAGGAAATACTGTTCCCAAGTATGTGAGATATTATTTTATGAAAACATTCCAGTCTTTCTCACATGTTGGTTGGGAGGCATGTGCTACTCTTTGGAGGCCAATTTGACCATTTAGATTAGATGCCTGAAAAATATTTCTGTTTATCCCAGAAATTCTATGACTAGTGTTTTATTTGTAAGAAAGTGAATGGGAAGGTTGTACAAGGAAGTATGGATACTGTGGATGTATGGAGCAATGATTAGAATTATACAACTGGAAATGACATAAAGTACTATAAAATATATTGTTTAAATAATTTTTATTCTTGCATATGGAATATTACAGAGCTATTATTAATTATTCACATCTGTGTTTATTAAGAGAATTGCTGTTTATGCTCAGTGATTTTAAAATACTGGCCACAATCTCATTTGTTTAGAAAAATTCCGTTATCTTCAAAGAAATATCTGAAATACCTGAAAAGGTGTTAGAAGGTGTGCTCTCTGCTGGGTTATGGAAAGGCAGGAAATACCTTTGCATACCTTTGTTATTTACCTTAAACTTTGTAATTAACAGTAAATTATATATATGTCTTTATAATAATTTTTAATGTTTTAAGAAAAAAATTTAAATATTTCAAGAAGAAAATATGGGATTAAAATAGATAGTAGAAAATGGTCAGGGGGAAGAGAAAATGCATTATTGATGCTTTTAGTAATAACCAAATAGTTACCAAGTGACCAGTGTCATGCCATGTACTCATTAGCAATATTGAAGAGAATGATCGCACAGCATGATCATCAGAGGGTTTGATGAAGGTGAAAAAACACTCTCATAATTGTATTCAGTATTGGAAAGCAGAATGTGTTTTGTCACATCATCTGCGTATTTCAAATATGTAACTGATTAGATTTCAAAGAACAGAACATTTGGATGACTCTGTTCTTTCCCCATCTTTTGTCTGGTGTCTGAAATCATGTCACTGTGGTCTGGAGTGTATCTGAGTAAACTAGAATCATGATGAAGTCTGCATCCAGCCCTGCTCCGGTATTTTTGGCAAATCACAGTTTTCTGGTAGAGTTTCCTCATCAAGATGGGAAATTTCCAGCTATCTATATTTAGAAAATGAATGAATGATTATTCTGAGATTTTGTTTTTAAAGAAGCCTATTTATATTTTTTTAAAAAATCATATGCACTTAAGTTTTTTTCTTTTACCTTTCTAATTGATAGGAAATAAACATGGAATGTCAGGCATCGTAGTGCCATTCAGATCTTCAGCTAGTTTCACTCATTGCTGGGCTAGCAGTCATGCAGGGACAGAAGGTGCCCCCACCCTTTTTGTTCATGCTTCATCCACACTCTGGATTTTATTGACCCATGTGTTTGTCTGCAGCCCCATGGTAATCCGCTCGGAGTGACCTGCGTAGTGTCGTTATGGAAAGTTCAAGTTGATGTTTCTTGGAAAACACTGTCATTTGTGTTCTTCCATGGTGATCAGATAATCCGTACCATGACATGCCTTGTTAAAAACTAAAAGTAGGATTAAAAAACCCCCCAACAACCTTTAATTTTTGCAATGGGGATGTTAGCAAGCCTCATGTAATTTAATATATAAAATCTACTGTGCATATTATATATTTATCATGTGATACTTAATCTATGCATAGTATATATCATGTGATTATTTAAACTGTGCATAGGATATATTTCTCATGTGATTATTTAATACTATACATATTTATCACGTAAAGTATGTACATTGCTTTTTCAGTCTGTCCTTTTCTTTCAAAGAAATTTCTATCTAATGGTAAAAGAAAATGCAATCCATTTCCCATTTTATGGCATGTGGGAAATTGATACTAGTTGAAGCCGACCATTAAAATAAGAGAAAACCATCATTTTCATCAACCAAAATACTTTTAAAAATCTGTGTTTCCATAATAGGAAGTTATAGAAATGAATCAACAAATTCATGTAAAGCAGAATAACACCCTGGATGCAGAGAATGTCAAGGGGAGCAGGTGTCTTGATGGTGTGCCCTGAGTTTTTGTCACAGCTGTCATGACGTAGAGGCTCCCAGCATTACTGGCAGACCTGGGCATCGGGGGAGGCAGATTGAGAAAAGTTTCCTCAGCCTGCATTCGTTTTGCTCTGTGCCACAGCTTTTGACTTACTTAACTGTAGATCTGTTTTCCAGAAGGGCTCAGAATCACAGTGAGTTTGCAGAGCTGAAACCTGAGATGAATCCTTGCCTTAAATTACAAGTGAAATAGAACGTGTTGACCATTTACTCTCATCAGAAAGTCCTTGAGTGGGCTCAGTCCTGCTGGCAGAAGTGTAGCCTAGGGTTTTTGGCCTTGCATGCCTTTCCCCTCCCCACCTTATTTTTCCATTTGAAAAATAGAAATAAACTTTTTTTTTTAATATGCATGGTCTATTTGTCAGCAGTACTCTGGGATAATGTTGAAGGTTTATGGAACAGACACAACTCTGAATGATTGCTGCTTTAGCACCTTTCCTTTGGGACTGTTAGAATTTACTTAGATCACTTCAGACTGCTTAGATGCCCCAATAAAAGGAGCAGACTATTGATATTTGAAGGTGGCAAAGCCAATGCTTTTTATGCTAAATTGTAATCTAACTTTCTTGGGGGTACTTTTTTTAGACAGGAGAATGAATCATTGGGTTTAAATCTAGACCCACTTCAATAGTTGTTCCCCAAATTCCATTTTAATCTAATTTGCCAGTTAATACCTTTTCTTTTCATCCCTTTAGTACTCATCTGCAGAGGTATTGGAATAAACCATGCATTTACTAATCCCAACTTTCCTGAGAAATAAAAAGGCAATGTTTGGTGCTGCTTGATGGGAGCTTCTACCTTTCACAGTCAAAGCCTCAGCTAGGATTGTGTGTTCTGAGTGGCACCTTGCAGCAGCCAATCTGTTATAGTAGCCTGTTTCCAGGCCATCTCTCTTCTCCTTTCCCACCTTCTTATCTTGCTCACTTTTTCCCTATCATATCTGCTCCACCCCCAAACCCCGTCTTATTACAATTGCTCTACTCACAGACTCACCACAAATTCAAGGGAAGGAACTTCTGGTCCCCCAAAGCATAAATTTAGACTTAAACATTGTGGCTACCTCAAAGGAGAAAATCAGTTTCTGCCAGACTATCTTTTCCAGTTTCCATTTCTTTGTGTTTTTATTACTCACCTTATTGTCCCAAGTGGTGAAGTGAGTATGTCCTATAAAGACTAAAAAGACATTTTCTTTAAAGATTATTAGAGTTCAGAAGAACCTTAGAGGTCCTATGACCCAGGGTTTTTCATACTAGCCTGATTGTAAAAATTACAGGAGTCGTCTTTTATATAATAATGGGAAATCAGTATATGAAATCAACCCCCCCAACCCTGTTGAATCATGTACTTTCCCTGAGGGTTTAGGTATCCGGTTTGGTGTGTTGGTTTTTTTAGCAAGCTTCCCAGATAGTTCCTATCTGAGGCAAGTGGGGACACCCTTGTGTAACACAACCAAGGAGACCGTTTAAGCGATTGATTACTTAGCCAATAAATAGCTTTAAGCCCCACCTCGACCGTTAACAGTGTGAGATTAATTTCCTTTATTTATAAAATGAGAGCCTATTCCTTAAAACTTGTGAGAATAAAAAGAGATAGTATATGATTCATTGAGTAAGAGTTGACCCATGTCCGACCCAACACTGGACTTCAGAGTCTGGATGTTGCTCAAGGGGAGATTGCTTGTCTTTCTCCCTCACAGCTGTTGGTAGATTCGAACCAGTGAGGCACCACCTTTGGGTGCACAGCACAGCTCTCTGAACTAACCAGAGCTCCATGAATAATAGAACTTTGTAAATTACATAGAACTAGATGAATTTTAAATATTTTGTAGCGAAGCCAGGCCACTGGTTCAGTAGCTTTTGTCACACCCCAGTGACCCTTCATTGCTTCATCTCTTGAATATATTATTCCAACTTAGAAGCTACCTGTTGATTTTTTTTTAACCTGTTGATTTTTAAGGCTACAAAAGCTTTGTTCTCTGATCTCATGATAAAAGTTGAGGCTTTAATCAGTTCTCCCTTGCAGGTGTGAAATCGAGGCTACTCTTGAGAGGCTAAAGAAACTAGAACGTGATCTCAGCTTTAAAGAGCAGGAGCTTAAGGAACGAGAAAGACGATTAAGGATGTGGGAGCAAAAACTGACGGAGCAGTCCAGCGTCCCGGTGAGTCCTAACTACAGTCACGTCTTCCTTCCTCCCTCTGTCCGAGGGCGCGGCTGAGCATGGCAGCATGGCATTGCTTCCCCTCACCTCCCTCCAACAGGAGCAGAACGAAACCTTGTCAGATTTCAGCATCTTCCTTATTTTAAGTGACTGCCCATTTGAAGGCAGGCAGGTGTAGACTTGTAATTGTTTCCCTAGTAGTTTAATGGGCAATATTTGTCCATTTAAAATATCACAAATAATGGTGAGATTAAAAGTAAACCTTTACATACTTTAAAATTCCTTTTTGAGAGTTGTTACAGTAATTATACACCCACCAAAAAGAAAAAGAAACACATGAGTGTCTTTCAGAAAGCCTTTTTGTCTTCATCTTCACAAAGCAGCCAATGCCCATTTGTAATGTCTTTTTCAGTGTATGTTGTTTGTACCGTGGAGTGGGAACTGACTCATAGCTGTTCTCCAGTGGGTTTTCAGAGGCAGTAAATCATCTTTTTCTCTTAGAGCAGCTGGTGGATTCGAACTATATGTCTTTAGGTGAGCAGCACAACGCCTTACCACTAAGCTACCAGAGCTCTTTTTTGCAGTCTTATAAGGAATAAAATAATTTTGCTTCCTTTTCCCCCCACAACTTGTGTGGAGAACCAGCCTGATATTTAAATAAGAGGAGGGGGGGAACAATTGAAGGAAATTTGATGTTGATTATTAGATTAATTTTCAAAAATGACCTGGTAATCCAGGCAATTCCAAAATAGTAATTCAATTATACTAGCCTGAGTTATTAAGAAGACATTAAAATTTTCAAGTTTGATTACTTAGCCCTTACGAACGCTATTAAGCCAGCAAGCCAACTCTGAAAGCATTGCCCTCGAGGTAAAGGAGCCATGCTTCATCCATAGCTGACCAGAGGCAGAAGCAAGAGAGTGGCCTTGTCCCTACAGCACAACTTCTGAAGTCTGAGAGGGTTTTTTTTGTTGTTCTGTTTGTGTTTTTTTTTAAGGTTATTGAAATGCTAAGCTATAAAGCACTGCATGGCTTGACTTTTCTAAATGTAATATGGTAAGAAAAAAACCTTTTCCCTACCTATTAGGGTGTGCTTTAGAACCTTTCCCCTACCTATTAGGGTGTGCTTTAGAACCTTTCTTTAGTTCACTGGCATCGGTTTTGCTAGGAAATTATGGGCTGCCTTACACTCATTATTGTTGTTAGTAATAGACTTGTGTAATAAATACTAAAGCTTGCTAGGTCTCAGTGGGTAGTTTGTTTGCTCTTGACCTCCAGGAAACTTTCTGTAAGAGTCTTGCTAAGGGCTACCTTCTAACTACAGCCAGCATGAAGCACAAGTGTGGCAAGTGTGCTCCCTTCCTCACTTGGGAGGTCTAAATGGTCTTTCTTTGCAGTGCTTGCTTTTAACGTCTCTTTGCTTAGAGCTGGTATTTCTGAAGGAAAGTAAGTTCATGTACAGGTGTTTTATACTTGCCTGTTTTCTTTTTATCCTCACATAAGTTTCTGACTTAAATTACATGAGGTTTCCAAGGGAAAGAGAAAATAACCCTTTTTAAAATGAAGTGGCTAGAGGTTTGGGCTTTCCTGTGTGTACTCTCACATTAATTAGAAAACTTTAACATTAAAAAAAAACAAACTTTAGCATTAATGTTACTTTGTACAAAAGTAGTTATTGAATTGGCCAGCAATTCCTTATTGGAAGATAAGAATACTTGTTAGGAAGTTATTAATTAGAGGGGATTCAATTTCAGTGGCAATAATTTTCCTTGGTGAAACTGCAGCATCCATCAGAGGCATTTAGCAAGGTGAATTTTCTATATGAATGTATGGGCAGAGTTTATAATTTTAAGAGTAGTTATAGCTTGGTGTCAAAATTCTTATTCACACAGTTATAAGAATAAATGGAAAACTTTTTTTAGAAACATTTGTAGACGTCTGTAGAATCTAACATAATATAAGGAAGAAAACTAGAAAACAGTAATAAGTATCAGCAACAAAGGGCCTCCAAGAGTAACAATTGAGGACAACTTTGAGAAGCTGAGAAGCTTGACTTCAAAGGAAATAATATCCTGTTTCCAGTGTTAAAGAATCTAAAGCATTTTTTTTTCTTTCCCCTTATCTGATACTTTTAAAATGAATTCATAAAAGTTTTCTTGTTGAACTAGTGACTCCAGAAGTCTTTTCCAATTAAAAATAACAACCTAAAAACTCCTCAGCTCCATCTTGAATATAAAAAGTAGAAAGTTGGTCCTCAATGATATCTTTACACTTAAGTATAAAGGATCTACCAGAGTTAATCACTTTTACACTGCTAGTCATACATTTATACATATTTAAAGGACACAAAAAATTTAACCCTTCATTTACTCATGTCTCAAAAGCAGTAATATTGTCGGTCCTGGCAGTTTTAATCGTGAAGTGATAGGCAAACATTTATGAGAGCAGGTTAGCAGATCAAAGTAATTATATTAAGGTTAAAAGAAAAATTGTAACAGCTGTGAGAATTCCTAGAGGAGAGTTTTTTGTTTGTTTTTTTCAAAGAAAAGAAGTATCTAAGTGGAGAATGGGTAGAAAGGAAACAGTCTCGACATTCATTTCCTTTCATCCCAGTTTACTTATTGGTTAAAGATCAAATGTATCTGAAATTTGTTCACAAGTGAAAGATTTCAGAGGTGGAACGAATAGTAGTAAATACATGACCTGCCTAAAATACATAATGAATGGAAGCAGGTGAAATCCTGATTAATTCATTGTCAGAACACTAGTTAATACACAATAGTTAATGACCCGAAGAGCCTTAGAACTGAATTGACTTCTGAGCTGGTTTTTCGCACTTCCTCTAAGTTTTTATTCTTTGATTCATGTTTTACTGATTTAAAAAAAAAACAAACAAACATGAAATTTGCTTTTTACTAAAGGTCTTCCTAAAATGTAATAATTAAATATAGGCTTCTTTGTGAAATCATTACTTGAGAAAAATTAAAGAGTATATTGTGATCTTTTTATGTTAAGCAAAATGAAGTTTTAGAACCAGCAACTTACTTTCCATTTGAAATTTGGCTTGCTGTGGTGCTTTATAAACTTGGTTGTGATTCCTTCTGTCATTTACAAATTATGGCAAATAGACTGGAGCCAAATGTGCCATTAAGTTCATTCTCACATGATTCCCCTGCATTCATTTGTTTCACTAATCATTTACCTTCTGTGTGATGCCAACTAATTTTATGGTATCTATTTCTTTTATTGAAATTGGTCCTAATTTCTCTTTTTGCTTCTGTCCTTTCTCCCCTTTTGATAGCTTCTCTTGCCTCTTGCTGCAAGAATGTCTGAGGAATCTTACTTTGAATCTAAAACAGAGGAGTCAAACAGTGCAGAGATGTCATGTCAGATCACAGCAGCAAGTAACGGGGAGGGGCATGGCATGAACCAAGGTCTGCAGGCCATGATGCTGATGGGCTTTGGGGACATCTTCTCAATGAACAAAGCAGGAGCTGTGCTGCATTCTGGGATGCAGATAAACATGCAAGCCAAGCAGAATTCTTCCAAAACCACATCTAAGAGAAAGGGGAAGAAAGTGAACCTGGCCTTGGGGTTCAGTGACTTTGACATGTCAGAAGGAGATGATGCTGACGGTGATGAGGAGGATAATGACATGGATAACAATAGCGAATAAAAACAGAAAGCCAAGTAATACAATTAGAAATGTTCGCGAAAACAATAGAAACTTGTTATCTCTGTCTGTACGAAAACCAGTAAGGAGGTACAGAGCCAAGCACTGCATCCTAGACTGATCACCTTTCTATAATATATGACAGCCCTTTCTGTTTTAGCTTTACTTTTGATTTTTTTTTTTTTTTTTTTTGCTTACAGAAAAATAGGGGGAAATGTAAGCCAAAAAGTGTATTTAATGAATCAGTCAGACATGGTGCCTGGTTATAGAAATGTGTGATTCTGTAGACAGGTGTGGTTTTTGTTTTGGTTATTTTTTTAATTAATAAGATTTTTTTTCTTTTTTAAAAATGCATACTTTATAGCTTATGTTTTAGTTTCCTGTATTTACTTAAAGAAGATATATTTTGAACAAATATCCTCAATTTTTAATTCTTTGATAATAATTTTCTTGTGCATATTACTTTTTTTTTTGCCTTGTAGCAATACACTGTAATGTATCAATAGTGGCTATAAAATCTAACAACAAAAAACTGACATGAAAGGAAGTTATAACAAATATTTCTTCAGAAATACCCAGTTCTAAGGATTTTCAGCACAGCCACTCAAAGTAAAGCCTGAAAATCAGTCTAAAAAGAACATTTAGGCATCCCCACCGGTGCTAACCGTGGAAGCTTGTTAACATTCTGTTATCTAAGGCTTGGCATATACTTTATACAAAGAGAAATAGAGGGCTGTGTCTCAGGCCACACTGTCAGTGCGGGCCGTGGTTGTGGGTGCTCGCGTAGGTGCATGCATTGTTTGTTTTTTCAAAAGGGGGCATATGATCCTGAATTGTATATACCTGTAAAGCTACTGTAAAAAAAAATGATAATAACATAAAAGGAACAAGAAAGCAAAGTTCTCTTCACTTAGGCAAAAGTGCAGATATAGAAAGAAGGTCCCTTTTGTTATCAGGCCTTGCGGTCACCAGTTAGCTCTTCCTTTAGACCCTGACTCAGCGCTGCTGCTGTTAGAGATTTAGATGGAGGCTCTTCTATAGACCAGGCGGACCCATGATGGCCTCACAACTGACCACGTACTATCAGCCTGAACTTAAACAGGAGAACATTTGTAACCATCCAAGGAAAAGAGAAACACTTGATGAAGACAGAGAAAATAAGAAAGCAGTGTCATTTGCTTGACTATTAAACCAAAAATTATTTTGGTGGTTCTTTCTCTAAAAGTTCTTAAGAAAGGATATCAATGTAGGTATTATCTAAGACCCTTTCTAAGTATACTTGGCCATAAGAAGTCTCTTGGAATTTGAAGTGTGGTGACTTGATTCTGAACTCCTCAGAGAACTGAAAAGTCACCAAGTGATCAATATTCTGTGCCAGCTTTGTTTGGAGAAAAAGAACTAGTAGGAATGTTCTAGGTCTGAGGTACAGAGCTCTGTGTGTGTGTCTGTGTGTGTGTGTTATGGTGGTGGTGGGGGTAGTGGGTGCCATCAAGTCAGACCAACTCATAGCTTACCCTCCAGTGGGTTTCCAGAGGCTTTAAATCACAAGGGAGGAGACTGCCCATCTTTTTCTCAAGGAGAAGTTTGTACATTCAAACCGCAAGGCTTAGGATTGACAGTACAAGTTCTTACAAGTAGGTCACCAGAGCTTGCCCGCGCTCTCTCTCTCTTGTTCTCTCTCTCTCCATATGATTGTATAAAATTTTGTGTGTATTTTCTCATCTTTAATTGGAAATGCTACTAGTTACTTCAAAGGGTTATTGTGAGGATAAAATGAGATAATGCACAGTGCCAGGCCTCTAAGTGGGCACATGGGCTTTTGTATTTTCATATAAGGGCACTCTCCTTAGTCACTGAGCTACAGTCTCTGCATCTGCACATGCTTACATACACATCAGGATAGAGTAGTGGGGACAAGCAGGCACCCACAGAGTTATAAATACCGGTGCCTCTCTGTCCCCAGTACTCTGTCATGGTGTGTGTGTGTCTGTGCAGAGCTGAGTACTCACCAGTTCAGGTAGAAAACCATGAGGTAGAGTGGGGCAGCAGGGACAGTTTGCAAGTCCTGGCTTCCTCGCATGCCCCATGGCACTGTGGAAGAGCAACGTATCCGTTTAAAAGCTTCCCGGCACTTGTTCCCTGGCAAAGGTGAAGTCATTCGTTCAGTAGTATTCAGGCACCACTTTTGCGTGGCAGGTAGTGCCTTGGGCACCCACACTTCTCATAGAAAACAGCAATAAATATGACAGATAAATTAGTGTATGAACATTTGGTACAGGCAAGCTGGAAGATCAAGCATGAAAGGAAAATCAGGAATACAGGACACACTGAAAGTGTGGTCAGAAAAGGCCTCATTGATCAAATACTACTTGTACAAGGCTGAGCAAAGTCAAGGCATATCTGTGAGCTTATTTTGAGATCTGTTTATAGGTAGGAATGCAAGCCTTGTCTCACGTTGAAGGCTAATTTACAATCAAGTCAGATAATAGAAACCATAGTTTTTCTTCATTTACATGGAAATCTATTTGACTCTATTTGAAGTTTTAATGCATTCATTAAAACAGCCAAATAGAGCTAAAAAAGAAAGGTACTAAGATTTGATACTCACTCCTTACTTCTGCCATTTTCATCGCCATTCCAGAGATGACCTAGCACAGGACTGTTTCAGAAAGGCACTGCAAGGACTTGGGATTCAACTGAGCTGGAGAGTTCAGTGACAACCCTGAAATTCTAGCTTATCCAGAATAGGACTGTTGTTGCTATGTGCTGTCGAGTCATTTGTGATGCATAGTGACCCTAGGTACAATAGCTCTGAACCCCACTCTATCTAAAGATCTTTATTATATGGTACTGGCTATTTCCTTTCTGTCTCAAATCAGAGTTATCTTGTAGTTTGATAATATTAAAACATTCCTGAAATCTAAATCATAAAATCAGGGTTTTTAAGGTGTTCTCATTCCATGGAGAGTATTTTGAAGACATCGTTGTTGACCATTAAGTCAATTTCTGATTCATAGTGATCGTATATGACAGAGAATTGTCTCATAGAGTGATCACCTAGTGAGTAAGGAGTTACGTGGCCAACCCAAAGGCATGTGATTCAAATCCACCCGCTGTGCTGTGGGAGGAAGATGAGTAATCTCCTTGCACGGGATTTACTAGCTCTGAAAACCTGCTGGAGGGTCAACTGTGATTCAGTTCCAGCTCAGCAGCACACAATGCCTACAGCCTTCACCGGAGCAGGCCACTGTCTTTTCTCCCATAGAACAGCTGTGGGTTCAAACCACCAACCTTTCAATTAGCAGATGATTGTTTAGCTGACCTACCACCAAGCATCCTTAAAAGATCTCTTTGATGTTATTTTTCCTTATAAAGTCAAAAATAGCATTTGCTAACGCTTTACTGGTGACTCTCAAGAGACCTGAGAGGAAGGAGTTATGCTGCCATCTCAAAGGCAGGTGGTTTGAAGTCACCAGCTGCTCTGTAGGAGAAAGGTGGATAATCTCCTGTGATTTACAGTCTCTGAAAACTCACCTCACCTATGAGTTAGTTCCAACTCAGTGATACAAGGTAACAACAATAGTAGCTCTCAACGAGGAGGATGGTGTCACCAAACAGAGTTTTGGAGTACCTAGGTAAAGGCTTGATTTTAATTATCACAAAGACTGGAGTTGTTCAGTGCCCAGCACAAGTGATAACATCCTGTTGATAGAGAAAGGCCTACCACATAAAGGATCTTCCAGAATGCCATCGCGTTCTACCCCCCACCTCCAGCCAGGACTCAGCAGTTTTGCAGTTCCACATCTCACCTTCTCCTCGCTCCAAACAGAATGACTCAGGTAAAAATTTTCACAATATAGCTATCACACAATTAATCTGAATTTTGTATGTATGCGTGCAGCATTTCCCTTAAATCACCAGGTATGGAAATGGTTTCTTTTCTTTTAAGAATGCTGATGGAAATCATTTTATAAAGCAGGTAAATTTCACCTTTGGTCACTCTGTTAAACTGATTCCACAATAAGTTAAAAAAAAAAGCCTCATTGTGATAGGAATAGTTCTGCAAAATTTCAAGGTTACTATTAGAAATATCTTTTCCTGATGGTCTTTTTGTTTGAGGCAAAATCATATTTTCCTATTTTACATAAATAACTAACAGGAAGGAGTTGAAGGCACATGCATCACTTGTTTGAGTGCTCTGCAAATGAGAGCCGTTTCTTAGCCAGTGATTTTAACAAGCAGTCAGTCCGATTCAAAATAAAGAATTTGGTGAGATCTAGAATAACTTCCTGTAGAGTTGCTGTGGACATACTTGATTTCCCAAGCTTGCGTTAAACTGCTAAAAGTTTGATAAAAAAAATTTATTCTAAGTTAAAAATGTATGGTATACAGTGGCATCCATTTCCTAAATAATATGCCTCCGGAAACTCTTTGATAAATGCTGATAGCTGTAGAGGGGCTTCAGGCCTTTTGTTCATGGGGTCGCTATGAGTCATGCTCAGCTCGAAGGCGATCAACAACAACAAATAAGAGTAATTTTCCTGATTTCCCAGCCAGTACATAAGTGCTTAAGTGGCAGCCTTTTTGAACCAGCACCATACCACGTAATGAAGAGAGCATACTTTTTCTATAATCAGGCACCTTTTGCTGCTTTTAATAAGACTGATTTTTGTTTCTTTAGATTTTCAGTATTGCCATAGAGAACAGTCTATCCTATTCTTTTGACTGTAGTGCAGCTTGAAAGTTGTAGATGCCACATTTTCCATGATGAGAAATGAGTCTACCAGGGAAATGTGGAGGACGAAACACATTTCCTCAGATTATAACTTAGTCTGCCCTGTCTTGCCTCTGAGGAGCTTTCTGGCAGGGGGTTATTTACTTCAAAACTAGAGTTTCAAGCACCTGTGTTATTTTATATCGTATGCAGAGGCGTATATCTTTTACTATTGCGTAGGATACACTGCACATGCTGCTTTTGCACTCTTTAAAAATTTTGTACTAAATAGAAAATATTTATATTCTTTGGAGTGTGAGCTTGGAATAGATGGCATTATCACCTTACTGTTTTTATTTTGAACAAAACTCTTTTCTCAGTTATTCTTTTGCAATGTTATTCTCAGCAAGTCCTATGCCAAGTATCTTGTATAATGTTTGTATGGAAGATTTAACATTAACTCTTATGTGGTAAGAAAATGCAATTACTGACTACAGCATTGGAATTTGATATTCCAGCAGAGTCTGCCGTGTATTCAGAAATCCAAGTTGGTGTCATACATTTCATTTTGATGTGAACTTTTCTTTGCTTACCTTTGTTCTAAGACTCCATTTTGCAATAAACGTTTTGACAGTAAACCCCTTTGTTATGTGTTGCTGTGTATTTAAGATCTGGGTTAGATTGGATTCCCAACACCCTTTGAAGGAATCCTTGTCACATGCATGTACAGAAGCTTTAGCTTTTTCTTTACTGAAGTCAGTTGGAATGGAAATAATACATTTACAAAGTGATGGGGCAGTCATGAGTTAGATTTTTTTTTTTACTCCCCAAAGAAAGGCTTGGAACTTCCCGTATAGGTTAACAAAGTACAGAAGCCAGGAAGGAGATGGTAAGCCGCTGTGTGCCTGGAGGTCTTTAGCTCATGTCCCCCATCTTGCCAAATCAAACCGTCTGGAAGCAGCACCTGGCTCCAGCTCCCTCTCACTCACTGATCTTTCCAAGCCTTATGCAGAGAATGTGGCTGGAGCGAATATCACACCCACACTCCCCAGCCTTTCCTTGGCTTCGACTGATGAGACTTCCACAGAGCACTTAACCATCCTCCTCTCTCTACTCCTGTTGATGTTAGAACCAGAGAGGCAGGGCTTGATTAGTTGTTTCACTCACAACCATCGTTCTATTCAAGAAATACTTATTTTTCAATTTTGTTTAGCACAACATTTGGGAATTGTATAAAATGCAAAGCACTACACATCCACCCACCCCACTCCCTAGAAAAGCCAGCCTTGATGTGAGGAAATTTTTTTTTTTTTTGCAACTCGAGTCTGTTGTTACTTGAGCTAATCAAAAAAAGTTCCTTATTTCGCATTTATTTCTGTGATAGGAGAGGGAATGACGTGTCTCTGCGGCTGTACCCAGCTGCCCTGGAAAGGAATAAAATCTGTCATGTTTTTAGGTTCTATTCCTCAATCCATTTTCTTCCCTCATTACTAGAGCAGGTGAGTGGATTTGGCCATTTCTACATACACCAAGTGTCTCTGAGGAGGAGAGCGCCGCCCTGTGGAAATAAAGCACCAGGTGGCTGAGGGGACAGCACGAGGCATAATACAACACAGCTCTGAGGCTGTGCTTTATCTGTGGATCTCTCTATACAGTGCACAGTCAGTTCCTACTTCATGGCACATAACAACAACAACATACATGGAATAGTAAGAGCTCCAACTATATACTTATGCCCTTGCAGCTTTTCTAGAATGCTCAAATTGTACACGTATTTATTTTTAATCTATGAATTTTTAAAAAAACTATGGATCCTCCAGACTCTGCCTCACATCACCTTCCCCATCCTCCCCCGCAACATGCACTGCACTGCATTTTGTGCTCCGATGAGATAACAATACCACGTCCCCCTCTCCCTGCTCTCCCACCCCCAGCAGTGTCAGTTCAGCTCCTCTCCTGGAATCATTAGTCTTTTCCCAGACTTGCAGAGCCCAGCTCAAGCCACTTCCCCTTCCATTTCCCCATCTTTCTCTAGGAAACCTTCTTTCAGTGTATCATTTTTTTTCTGTGGCATACTCACAGGCCTTAAAGTCGATGCCTGAGAATTCAGCATTTTGGTAAATGTATCTTTCAGTTCATTTGACAAAAATAGACCAGCTATTGTATGCCAGGCACTCTGCTAGGCATTGAGTAAACCAAGAGGGAGAATGCCTGGGGCTGCCCATGTGGCATTTATAGCTGCTTCAGCCTGATGAAATGGAAAGTTGCTGAGGCCTCTGACCGTGTGCATGTAAAATAAAACCTGCAGATTAGGAGGATGAGCTCACCCACCCTCTGATTTTTACATCATAGTAAAAGGAAATGGACTTTTTAAAAACACATCCACAAAAAAAATAGTCTTTTTAACAGAAGTGACACTTCCAAGTTGCTTCATGAGCAGTACAAGCAGTTTGGCAAAAGTGTCTAACTTCCATCAAAATCACAACAATATATTAAATAAAGATAATGGCTGTACCAGACTTTTTTTCATTTAATTCAGCATTATTTATCTGTTGCCATGAGCTGTATACTGAAGTGAGTGGCTCGTTGGCTCTGAACATGAGGCCAACCGATGCTCTTGCGCGCCTAGCCGGTCACACTTCTGCTCTTGGTTGCTGACGTGTTTTAGTCTGTTTGATTTGGTTCCTCAGGATAGCTCCAATTTCACATGTCCTCCTCCATCCACAGGTCCTAACATCTGGTTTTAAAAACACAGTGCAAATGAGATACTTAGCTAAACAGAAATCCCTCCCAACTTATAACAACTGGATGACTTATTATAAGCATAATATGTCACCTAGTTCCTGAGTGCAAGCTGTGGAATTTTCACTAATGATGAAGCTGATCTTCCTGTTGGCCGAGAATTCCAAGAGAGGTTCTGGCATCTGATAAATGCCAGACTCTCTTGGCTGCCAGGACTGTGACTGTTAGGACATGTGAAGCTACTTTGGATGAGTTTTGAGATCTTTTTGCTTGCGAACCTTTAATCACTCTTGTTAGTTGCCCAAGATTCTACTCGGACTCACAACAGCCCGGCATACAGCAAATGAGTCTCCACACTATCAGTGTAGACAAGTGTAGATCATCTTCTAAAATCAGCTAAGATAACTAAAAATAAAAATTAGTACACATACAATGAAGACAAAAGTGAATTTAGTTGGGATAGCACTTTGGAGCTCTTAAAATATGTCCAATTTTTCTTATATCTAAAAAGCTCCACTGCCATCCCGAAGGCATAAGGTTCGAATTCACCAGCTGCTCTGTGGGAGAAGGATGGGCACCCTCCTCCTGTGATTAACTGCGTCTGAAAACCTGCTGGAGGGTCAGCTATGAGTCAGTTTCAACTTGATCGCACACAATAAGAATAGATTTGTTACAGATATTTTGTTCTGATTGTCTTCTGAGACCTATGACCATATCTGACTTTAAGCCAGAGAGAAAGACAAATGAAATAATTGCTTAAAACTGATTTTTTAAAAAGTTGCCTCTCTCCACAAACCTGAGGAGCTCTAGTTGCACAGAGGTTACAGGGCTTGGCTGCTAGGTAGGTACCTGGTCCCATCAGCTGTTGTGCGGAATAAAGATGGAGCAGTCTGCTTCCAAAAGGATTACACCCTTGGACTCCGTATGGGAGCAGTGCTCAGTGTCTTGTAGGGACACTATAAGTTGGAATCCATAGCAGTGGGTTTCCTCAAATGTGAAGCCCAGCTGAGAGGCAACAGGCAATGCTGGGAGGGGTATGGATTTGGAAGCCAAGTCAATCTGGATTTTCATTCCAGTGTCTCCTACTTGCTAGGTGTTGACCAGGCAAATTACAAAATCTCCCTGTCTACCTACTTCCTTGTCTATAAAATGGGGTGATGTAGAGTAAGGTTGCAAATTGATTAGAATATAAATCTCTGGACGTTTATATCCCAGTGCCTGACAGGTATAATAGGAGTTGAATGGATAGTAAATGTTATTAGCTCTTTGTGAAAGTAGAATGGCACTGGGAAATGAAGATTTAAAACCTTCATAAACGTTTTTGCATGTAAAAATGCCTTCTTCATACTGCCATTCAGTTATCAGGACAGAGTAGTGTCGAAGGAAAGGGAGAAAGCCAACTTCTGGGTTTTGTATCTCCCAATCACGGTGGGAAAATCCACAATGCATCTTTCTTCCCATCACTTTAAGATGCTAGAGTCCACTTCATCTAAGTGGGTTGTGTAAGCGGTGTGTGCAATCCAAGGTGGTCCATCTCAGGCACAGTCCCCTGGGGAATGATGGTGGAGGCTTCAGCATGATCATGGGTTGCAGCATTGATTGACTGGCTCTCGGGCTGAGGATACATTGACTAGTCACTGAATGCTCCCTACCATGTGCCAAGAAGAGAAAAGCCAAGGTGGGCAAAGTGCTAGCCGAGCCTTCCCCCAACAGAAAATTACTTGAGGGGTCATAGATGGTTCTAATTTCTATGTACTGAGGAATTCTGCTGAAGGTCACAGAGATCGTCCTCTGTTCAATCTAACCTGCAGAAGGAATCAAGCCAGAGCAGGAGTCGGGAGCTAAAAAAAATGATCTTAAGGGATAGACAAAAAAAGACAATGGTAATAGCTTCTTTCATTTCATTCGTATTTCCCACGCAGCTGCTGCCTTCCTTTGAGATTAGTGCATGGACTGAAGACGACGTGGTAAGCTGCTTCCATTAATGCCACCTTTGACCCGGCCAGGGATTTCGTAGATTTGTACACAATTTAAAACTGCAGCTGGAGGGGCTAGGCCCTCAGGAAAATCTATCACACTAGGAGAATCTGTCAAGTCAAAAATGTTTCTGTTTATAATAATAGAAAAGAAAACCTCAGCTCCCCATTTCCTCTGGTAAGTACTTCATTCACCAGAAAGAATGTCTATTTCAAAAGGCGGAATATGACCCAGAATACCAAATGAACATACGTTTAAAATTTAGACTGCCTTAGACTTTCCTGAAAGGCCAGGGCAGAGTTGAACACTATGGAGAAATAGATGGTAGAGGCAGTGCTAAGCTGAGTTGTCATTGCTCTAGACACTGCCTCCCTGCCTTAGGCCTATTTGTAAAGTGTCAGTTAGAAGGTTCATCTTTATTCTGGCCTCCCCTAGAAAGTGTACCCACTGTTCCCAGACCTTGTGAGCAGCTACAGTGTTAAGAAAAAATCACCTTGGTTTCTATTCACTCTGACCCATGACAGCACCATGTATGTCAGAATAGAACTCCAAAGGGTTTTCAGCGGAGTAGGCCAGATTACCAGGCCTGCCTTCTGACGTGCCCCAAGTGGATTTGAACATAGTCAACCTTTCAGTTAACAATCAAGTACATGAACCATGTCATCACTCAGAGAAGCCCACATTTCTAAGACGATATAAACAAGTGATACTCTACATGTATATTTTGCCTTTTGCATGTCCATAATTTGTTTCTTCTGTGTCTAAATGGATTTACAAATTCCTGACCCACAACCATGGGACCTTATGGCTGTGCAGGTCCATTTTGTAGGTGCAGGGTGTCATTAAATAAGCAAGAAGGCAGAGGGAGGAAGGTTTACTGCCAGTCCATGCAGGCCTGGCTCCAATGCCAGCACACAGGCCCAGGGTCCCCGGATACAAGTCGTCTCTTCAGCACTGTTTGGAAGTACTGTCTACCTAGTTCAGCCTTTTTCTGGGCCAGAGCATTTCCCTCCCCACCCTTTGCATTCTTAGGTAGTAAAACTTTCAGTGCTAGCTAACCTCTTTGACTTCTGAAAGGCAAGGGAACAGGTCACCAATTGCCTCTCCCTTGCTGTCTTCCCTGAGCCCCAGTGGTTCTGAATTTCCTGCCAGCCCTACTTTACAAGGCAAGAGGACCTAGGCTACCCTCTATTCAAGGGCTTGCGTGTAATTCTTTTATCACCCAGTAAAATTAAACCATCTCGTTGTCAATTGAAGCCTCTTTTAAAAAGCACTAAGCTCCAACAGCTATTTTTAGTCTCTGCCCTGAGGTTAAGTGGTTTCCAGGCCACTTAATCAAACTCCAGGGTAGAAGGTTCCCCAGAGAAGTGTGAGGCCGGAGCTGGTCCCCCTTCTTTCTCCTTTTACCTACTATGTGAGTGGATGCTAGTAAACATGGGCAAAACAAGACTCAAGGCCTAGGCACCGCTGGGGAGAAGGGAGAAAGGCCTTGTTTGGCCGTCAGGTCTTGGAAGGCTTCAGAAAACATGACTGCAGCCTCCTCATTCTCACAGGAAGCTGTAGTCTGTTTCTCTGGAACCACACGGACACCCTGTTCCCTCACAGAGAAGTTGGTGCTTCAAACCCACTCAAGGAGCCTTCCAAGAAGGGCCTGCTGGTCTTCCTTGAAAACACTTAGAAGTGTAGTTGTCTCGGTCACATGTGGGGTCACTGTTAATGAAAACCAATGAGAAGACAACTTGTTTCGTTTCTGGGGAGGGCCACATGGCTAGAACAGAGGATCCTGTCCTTCCCCTTGTCAACTGTAGTGTGGTCCCTATTACTCTTGTCATTCGTGGGTCAACAAATGTCTCTCACATTCCTATTAGCCACCCTCACATAAATGAGCAAATAACAATAAGGAAAAACCTTTTAAAAGAATTTTTATCTCTGATAATAAAGAATATAGGCCCAATAATCTCCCAACTGTCTAAAACTCCCTAAAAAAAGCTATTCCTATTGTTTGAAGCTTTTTACGTTTTGAAACTGCAAGCAGAAAATCATTTTACCTCTGAGATAGAGGTAGGTAGGGATTAAGAATCTTTAAATCTATTGAAACCTAGCTTTACTGTTAAACCTGGCCTCTGACCCTGTGTAAGTCTTCAAAACTCTTCTGTCCTCTCCCCCACAGTACTTTTGGATCCAGCAGCTCGTGAGAAAAGGCAAGTGCAACACCTTACCTTCTGAATTTTGGGGGTTTGCTTTGCTTTGGACAGGATTTGGTCTGATTTTCTTCTGCCTTCTCATCACGTGCTTCAGGTGATTCTTCTGAGGAAATGATTGTGTACGCAAGCTTGTTTAAGGAAAACAATATTACCGGAAAGCGGCTGCTGCTTCTGGAGGAAGAAGACTTGAAAGACATGGGCATTGTCTCCAAGGGGCATATCATTCACTTAAAGGTACCTCAGAGGGGAAGGCACCCCACCAACACGTCTGCACTGAGCACCTGCCCTGGAGCAGAGCACGTTTAGATGCTGGGATGGGAAGAGGGACTGTGGAGTCATTAGTGTTGAAAGACATCCACATAGTATAGTTGATAAAGAGCTGTGATCTCCTGGGACTCCTCCTTCCTCCTCACAAGCCAACAAAGGATTAATACTTAGCACAGCAGGAATCCCCGGGACATACCTGAATACCACCTGAATGAAGTTCTAGTATACAATCCACCCAGGAGAGGTGGGGTTAGGATGAGGAAAGGCTTCTGTGAAGAAGTTATGAAGGAGTTAAAAAGCTGAAGGGCAGGTTGGTGTTAGCCAGGTGAGGGGTAAGGTGTCCTGTATGGGAAAGGCCTTGTGAGAGAGCGGGGAGTCACCAGGAAACAGCAGAGGTACCTCCATTTAATGCTTGAACTATCAAGGACCTTTTAGAAATTGTTAACACCTGTGACCCAGATACTACCTTTGACCTGAGTAAAATCTAAGCTGCTTCAGTACTCTACATCATGAGGATGTTACTAAGTTTGCAATCTTCTTTTCTTGAGGTGGAACTGACAACACTCTGCATGCATGCCTAGCCCTCATTTGCTCAGAAAGTTCTAACATTTCCCTGAAAACTTGAAGTTAAACCTATGATCCTGTGGTATTGTTTTGTTGTCCTGTTTTATTTTGTCGGGGTTGGGGGCTTTTTGTGTATGTTGAGTTTTTGGTGTGTTTTTGTTTTGTTTGCAGTTTAGCAAGCAGATACTGTTTGGGGGGGGGGGGTTAGGGGGTTTTGTTTGTTTATTTTATATTATATTTTACCTATCTTCTTTGGTGGGGTGGGCTATATTGGTTTTGTACTCAAGCCAAATGAGAATTGCTGGGGTCTGTGTGGACACTGTCATTAGTGAGACTTCTATTTCAAGTGAGATCTTCCTTGGTATAAAGACCAAGTTTGCTTCCCCAACGCTCCATTCACCATCAGTTTGGGTAAATCGAACGGTCTGCGCACAGCGTCAGATTACCCAATAGGCAAGATAATGGCGCCAGTGTCTGCTTACTCCCTAATTGATAGTGAACAGTTTCACATACTTTCTACCTGTTCAGAATTGTTTATTACAGATTAGTTAAGTCCATGCTTGCCTGCTTATTGGGTATCTGATCTTGTGTGTTCAGGATAAAAAGAAGAGGCATAAACCAAAGGGAGAAATGCCGGGAAAAAATCACTTCCTATCCAAATCTACATTTACATAAAATACCAACATGTCATCAACTGTCACTACCTTAGAGCTACCTAAACAGGGCTTTTTCAAGAAATCCCCATTGAGGCTGTGGCACTGCGTCCATGTAGAAACATCCACACAGCTCAACGTCCTTTGGATGATAGCTTTGCATTAAACTACCATGGAACACCTCCACGTTAGACAGTAAGAGCTCATGGTCTCTTCCTTCCTATAAAATGGGCAGGAAAGCTTGTGCATAAGCCCACATCTCAAAAGGTGTCCAAGGGTTTAATCTCCATCTCTTGAGTGTGGGCGGTTCCACCCTGGAAAGGTACGCTTGCTTGGGTGGGATTTGGTATGAAAAAGTATTCCTGTAATACAGAGAAATTTGGTATTCCAAAGGAAAAACTTCCAAGCTTATTTTCTTCAGCAAGGATAAGATGTTCCTTGCTTTGCTTTCCTTTCTGCTGTCTTTGAAAAACAACCATCATCCCCTAAGGACCAGTTAGGAGGAAAGAAGTGGTGCTCTATGATGCTTCACTCCCTGAAAACCACGGGTGATTTAAATATCCCCAGACTTGGCCACCCTCAAAGAGGCAAATTGACACAATAGCTCCAGTAATGGGTTTAAGCATACCAATATCTATGAGAATGACCCAGGAATGGCCAATGTACAGTTCTATTATACATAACAAGGTTACTATGAAGCAGAGCTAACAATAACCTACAATAATAAATATAATGACATAGATAATAATATGTGTTATATGTAATAAATAACAACTGACAATAGCATGCTCTGCTTAGTATGAAAGCAAATCCCAGGAAAATTAACATGCCCCCTCTGTGGTGGTTAGTATCATCAGAGCAACCCATGTTCAAACTGTTAATTGTTCAGCAAAACCCACTTGAATGCCAAATAATTGGGAGACTGGTCCTGTGAAGATAACAAAGGAATTTTTATGTCTCAGAGAAGAAATAAAACATGTCCAGACAACTTCTCATAATTTAGAGTGTCTTAGCAGTTAGAGGAAAGGAGTCCTGGGAGCGAGTCAGAGTTTGCAGGGGAATAAAGAATAACTTAAAAAAAAAAAAAAAAAGAATAACTTCATGGAGCAAGAGGTACTTGAGCTAGGTCTTGGAGGAAAGTCCAAACATGAAGTGTCATCAGAAGAAGAAAAGGAAAGAATATTAACCCAAGAAGAGAGAATTGGGAGGTAAGAGAGAAACAGAGAGAGGCTAGAAGGCAGAAGAGATTGGCTCTGAAGCATGGATGGAGGCATGGGTGCAGAGCAGAAAGCATGATGGTAAATGGGAAGGGAGATGGGAACACATTTCACCCGGCTACATCAGGCAGGAATCTGGGTTTTGACCTGCTGTAGGGAGTGTTGGAAATATTGAGTGGTGCCATGTTTCAATACTTTCTTTCTGGAAATTATAAAGTGAGATCAGAAAGGTGAAACTTGATTTTAAATGAGCAGTCATTGCTGTTGTTCGATGCCATTGAATAAACTCAAACTCATGGCAGCCCTGTGTACAACCAAAGAAGAAACAGCCCAGTTCTAAACCATCCTTATCATGCTGCTGTGCGTGGCCCACTGGTACAGCCACTGAGTGTGTCAACCCATCTTACTGAGAGTCCTACCTTTTTTAGCCGACACTCTACTTGACCAAACATGTTCTCTTGCTCCAACGATGGCCCCTCCTGTACCATCTCCAAAGTATGAACTCTCAACATCCTCACTTCTAAGGAAGTACTGGTAATACTTCTTCCTAGAAGCTATTCTTTGTTCTTTTAGTATTCCATGAGATATTCGGTACTCTTCATCAATCAGAATTCAAAGGCATTAGTTCTTCTGTGGTCTTCCCTATTTATTGTCCAAGTTTCAGATGCATAAGAAACAATTGAAAATCCCATGGCTTCAAACACGCAAACCTTAGTCTTTAAACTGGTCTCTTTAGCAGGATGTCCTTGGGAGATTTTTCCAATGTAGCATATGTTTTGATTTCTTGACTGCTGTTACCATGGAGGTTGATTTGGGATCCAGGTAGAATTAAGTCCTTAACAACTTTGCTCTTTTCTCCATCTATCATGACGTTATCTATTAGTCTAGTTGGGACGATTTTTGTATTCTTAATATTGAGGTGTAATCCATACTGAAGGCTGACCTTCTCCAGTAAGTGTTTCAAGTCCTCTTCACGTTTCACAAGCAAGGTTGCATCAACACATGCATATGAGGTGATTGAATATACCATGGCTTGGTTAGGAAGTTATAATGTTTATACTCCAATCCTTGATTAGGAGTGTATTCATTTCCAAGAGATGTTATAACAAAGCATCCCAAGCTTAGTGGCTTACAACAAAGGAAATTTATTCTTTCACAATTTTAGATATTAGTGGCCTTGAGGCAAGGTAAAAACAGGACAAAGCTCCCTCTAAAGACAGGGGGAGAATCTTTTCTACTTCTGCTTAACTTCTGATGGTTTTCTCAGTTTACTCATCTATAGCTGTACCACTCCCATCTCTGCCTTCACCATAACATGGCCTTGTTCCCTGTGTGTGTCTGTCTGCAATTCTTTTCCTCATTGACACCAGCTAATGTATTTAGGGCCCACCTTAATCCAACATGACCTTATCTTAACTTAGATTTACAAATATTATTATATCCAAATACCATATTCAAGGCTCTAGGCAGACATGAATTTTCAAAGGAACATTATCCACCAAAAACACATAATGGTTAAGTCCAGTTGATGTAGTGGAAGTGAGACAGAGATGGTGGGTGAGGGGGATGCTACTGCAGGCAGGCTTGAGAAAGAAAGCAGTTACTTTATGCTCCAGACCAAGAACGGTGTGATCATCCATATACCTCCAGAAAGGAAATCCATGGCTGGAGCCCATCCAACAGTCTGGGCTAGAGAAAGAAGAGTAAGAGGAGTGCCTGCCCAGGAAGTAAGCAGATGAGAGAATGGTGTTGCAGAAGCCAAAAGATTAAAATCATGTTCCAAAGGGTCTGGTGCAGCAGAAAAGCCAGTGAGGACATGTGCATAGCAAGAGCCCTTTGAAGCAGCTAGCTGAAGTGAGGTGAGGGCAGTGCCTCCTCTCTAGACCCAGAATGTCTTCCCTGAGCCCCCCAAAAGAGGAAGGTAACGAGTCCCTGAGCTCTAGAATGAGTCTGCATAGGCACATAGGCCATCACTTCACTAAGGAGTATGTCTCAAAGGTCAGGACTGCAAATCCTCCACTTTGCTGCCAAACCTAGGGCCATGCTAGAGTGGCCACCAGTGGGAGCCCAGTCAACAGGCAGTATGAGTAAGCACTCAGCCTCAGTATGTGTATTTCTTCAAATGAGCTCTCTAGTAAGGAAGGAAAGCATAAGGAAAACAGCCTGGAAGTGGTCTGCATATATTTTGGGGACACTTAGAATAAATAACACTTCCTGCTGGACCGTCAGGGACAGTGTATGAGAATCTTCCTGTTACGGTGCAGTTAGATGTTGTCAAGTACAACTCAAAGGGCCCTATGAGTAACACACCTGAACCCTGTCCTATCCTGAGCCATCCTCATCATCTCGTGACACACTTGAGCCGTTGCTGCAGTCACTGTCAGTCTGTCTCGGGGAGGTGGGTGGGCCTTCATCTCTTTCACTGACCTTGCGCCTTTCCTAGTGCTCTTCAAACACACACGCGCGCGCGCCAGGCTGTGAGAATATGCCCTTCATTCCCTGCTCTTTCACAAAGGGCGGCATAATCACAGTTGTATACCTCAAAGAGTGTTAAGTGGTAGATCTTAAAAGTGGAAATTGGAGCAGTATTCCCACCAATCCTGTTGCCACTCAGATGTCCTTTTTAGCCTGACAACAGCTACCTCTCCCTTTGCCAGAAGCCCTCATGTGGAAGAACCAGGTGTAAAGCCCAAGACTGAACAGCCAACACATGTTCACATCATTGTCAGCAGCTCTCATTTTGCTTTCAAAAAAATGCATCTAATTTCCTCATATTGATATTTTTTAATCCCTACGTGATATCACAATAAACCTGAATTATCCCTGATGAGTAAAAAAAAAATCATAATTTAAATTATCTTCCTTTTAAGATTTCTTTGTGCCTCACAGGGAGAGGGAGAGTCGGACACAGATACTTTAAAAAACCATACAATGCAGCAGAAGTGAGATGCTCAGTCTTAATGAAAGTCTCTGGAGTTACACTCATGTTCTTTGGTGTTTCCCCCACAGCTTCTCAGGGATACCACGTCTTTCCATACACTGGAACATCGACTTGTTATTGCCATACTCTGCTGGTGTTTGGAGAATCGTTTTATTTCTTGGCAGTATCTTTAAGATATAGTCCTGTTCCATGAAATAATCACAAACCATCCATACAACTTGGAACAATCAAGTTTATCCTCAGTAGATGTTGCATATTAACATCCCCAATTTATGAACTATATCAGTAAAGAAGTCTTTTGTAAGTGTGCAGTAATTGTAATCCTTTCTCAGTCTTATCAGATCATTAACAAACTCATGTGGTTTGATTTGTATTTGCAGTCAGCCATTGAGAAATTGACCCACGACTACTTAAACTTGTTTCACTTTCCACCACTCATTAAGGTAAGTTGGCTTTTTTTTTTCTTACTGAAAGTGTGCTGCTTTTATTCACCTATGCACCTGCCACATCCACACCTCAGTTAGCCAGTGTCGGAAACTGTTGTTTGAAGTGAAATGTAATCACTGTTGTCCAACAAAAGGGCCTTTGAATGAAGTGCAGGATGTGTGTAAATTGGACACCCTTGTTCCTTCACAAGTTGAAATATTAACAACACTCTCATGATAAGAATGACACATCTCACTCCAGGGGCTCGGAGATAGAAGGGCCAACATTGCAGGTGAGGGCCCAGCCCCCCTATCTCTCTCTGGGACATGTTTGCTCAACACATCAGTCACTGAAGGAAGTCACATACCAGGGCTTCATAGTCTATTTCACTTGAATGAAGAGGTCAGAGTTCTTGTTTCAGTAAGATATTATTGTGTTTAACATTATTTTTTTTTAAATAAAGTCTAAAGTACTTTGATGTTAAATCAGGTGTTATTGTTAGTTTACTTCAAGTCTATTAAAACTCACAGGGATCCTTTGAACAGCTTATGAAGACCTTTCCCCTGTTCTGTGGCATACTCACACTCTCAGCCATGTTCAAGCCCGTTGTTGCAGTCACTGTATCAGTCTATCTCATTGGAGGCCTTCTCCTCTTTCACTGATCCTCTCTTTTTTCCAGGGACTGTCCCTCCTGATAACATGACCAAAGTATGTGCTACCTTCTTTGCACCTAAACAGCACTCTAGTTGCACTTTCCCCAAGACAAATGTGTTCTTTTGGCAGACTATGGTATATGTATCTTCAACTCTCCTCACCACCACCATAGTTCAAGGCATGGATTTTTCTATGGTCATCCTTATTCATTGTCCAGTTTTTACATGCGTACGAAGCAGTTGAAAATACCATGGCTTGGACCACTAAATCCTTATAACTAATAGAACTCTTCTTCACTAGCAGCGGTGGGTTTTGCATCTCTAAGACCTTAGGAGTTCACTGTCTTCCTCTGTTATATCTTCCATCCACATTTGACCTAGGAACCACTAAATTCCTCTTTGAAAATAGCTTGTAAACAGTTTAAAGGTGGTGAAACATTGATGGTCAAAATGTCAACCGCATCTCCAGGTGCTAATAAGCACATTTCTAGGGTAAAATGACCCAGTGGGAAAAAGTCGCATTGGGAAAAAAATGTACATTTCTAGAGCATGAATTAAACTGTTTGGCAATATTCCCAAAGGCTTCATCTGTCATTTATTTTGCTCTATGCAACTGTAAAATGAAGCTTAATCCAAAATAATCTGAATTTAATAGATTAGGATGGATGATCTGATGCTAAGAATCATCTCTTTTGGCCAAGAAGTAAGAACAAAAATACCATCTGGAATAAATGGTGCTTGGTTTTCTGCTTCAGGACTCTGGAGGTGAACCTGAAGAAAATGAGGAAAAAGTCGTGAACCTTGAACTTGTTTTTGGTTTTCACTTGAAACCTGGAACTGGCCCACAGGTAATCACATCTTAAATCCTTTGGATGAATTTGTATCTAATTCTTTTTTTTTCTCTCCTATAACATCATGGTTTAATACTTTTCCCCCTGCCAGCTGGCAACTATATTCTGAGTAAATCTGTACACTTTGTAAAATACAATTTAGCCAAAAGTCTGTCAGCAGCCTCTGCAGTACAGTCAAGGGATCTTACTCTGAGGGTCAACAGAAGAGTCCGATAAAGGGCCATGCAAGCCCATTAGGAGACTCACAGCAAGGTTGAATGGGATGAAATGCAAATAAAAAGTTAGATACCAGAATGCTGTTTATACTGCTTAGCATCCCAGCTTTTTTATTTCCGTCTCTTATGGAGAATCAGTTTTATAGCATAGGCAGTCACTGAGTTTTCAATGAGCTCTATTCCTAAGTGTTATTGAGTTGAATCTGTTGGTAAGTCACCCTGGGATAAGAATGCTCTTAAAAGCTAAGCAAAACCATCCTTATCCCAGGCCATTCCCGAGAACCAGTGCTTAGAAATGGTCTGAAATTGTCATAAGGAATTGAGTTTCACCTGGGGCTTAAAAGGATGCTCTTTCCAGACACATGCCAGGAAGTGTCTTGCTGAAGATGCATTGATGCTTCTGCTGAAAGTTGAAATCCTTATTTCCTTTGTTTTGACCCGAGGACTTGGTTGAGTGAAGGAAACCCTTTACAAAGCTGCCTCAAGTCCAGGTTTCTTGGGTGCAAATTCTCTTCCTTCCTTCTGTAGCTGGATCACTTTTCCTTTCTTATAACAAGCAGCTATCAAATAGGGGCAGCAAAATAAATCCCCCCCTCTCCAACAAGAAAGTGCTCTTCTAACCTTGAGATTCTGTGTTTATGAACACCCTCAAGTTCATCCTATGGTGAACAAATAAGTACTCTTTGTTTAAACCAGTTTGTAGTTCTTAGGTGGTAAAAGACAAATGGGAGGGGGGGGGTTCCCTTAAAGACTTGAGAGAGAATTACCAACCATGGAAATAAAAATAGGATATGTTAGGTGGAAGCTTGGAAAAGATATAATAAAAATCAGAAGTTAGAAATTCTGTTTGAGACCAAATACCAGCGTATTAATGATCATTGTTTTGTAGACTTCTTGAGTGACAGATCATCTGTAAGGTTTAGGACATCACAGTGTTTGGTATTCTATTGCTGCTTGGTCACTATCCAGAGGAATAATCCATTCATTCATTCCTTCAGCAGCATATTCTTGAGGACCTGTAGGACTGGCCCTAAGCTCATTGCTAGAATGCCAAGTCAAAGGGTACAGGGTCTCATAGCTTATTGAGAGAAATAGACAAGATTGGTAATTGGTAGGGAGCTCTGGTGGCTTAGTGGTAAGGAGTTGTACTCCCAACCCAAAGGTACACATTTCAAATCCACCAACTTTTCTGAGAGGAAAAGATGAGGAATCTTGTCCCATCTGATTTACTACCTCTGGTCTTCTTGGTAGAAGATATGTTTGTGCCAAATTTTGAGAATTGCTAGGAATTACTTGATAGGGACTGGACATTGAAGGGAAAAGGAACAGTATGTGCCAAAGCTTGGAGCATGAAGTCAGAAAAATACCGAGACATCTTCTTACAATTCAACTCAAGCAGCACCCCTTCTGGGAGACTTAACACAGAGAAGATGGAGTAATGTGATGGTATTAAGGCCAGAGATATAACAAGACCAGATAATGAGCTATGATATCCTAAGCTAAGGATTTTGAAGTTTTTTTTTAAAGCAGAGAGTAGGCAGGATCAGATTTATGCCATTAAGAGATTTCTCAAAGGAGGAGAACTTGGAAACTGTCCAGGCGAGTATGAGACAGCAGTGAAGCAGCACTGGAGACAGCGAGCCTGAAAGTGACAAGGACCAGAGAGATGGTAGCACCAGGAGATGGAAGATAGGGCCGAGGACGTACGTGGAACTGATCAAACTCTGTCCCCAGCTAGAGGTCAGGGGTGAGTGAGAGATAGGAGCCAAGATGGGGTCAAGCTTCTCGTGTGGGCGTCTAGGTAGAGGATGCCATAAAGCAGACCAGAAGATTCAATGTGAGCATGGTGCCCGAGTGCTCAAAATAGAAAGAAGTCACTGGAATGGCTAATCAGGAAAACCTTCTTTTAGAAGGGAGCTACTTTAAACTGAGGCTAGTGAAAGTTGATGGACATGTGTAAATAATTGCCTGAATACTGTTTTTTGTTTTGTTTTTTAGGGTTTTGTTTAGTTTTTTTTCTTTTTTTATTATTTTTTTAATTTTTCTTTTTTTTAAATTTTTATTGTATTATTTTTACGTGTAGCGTCAAATCAGATCTGACTGGTACAGGAGGAGATTGCCCCCTCCTTCTCCAGCAGAGCATCTGATGGATTTGAACCGCCTGAATACAGTTTTTGAAGCTTATGCTTTGTACTTCTTCCCAAGGAACTCCAGGTAGAGTAAGTGCCCAGGTTAATAATATAATTTATTGGCAATTCGTGCTTGCCCTTTAATGCCATGTAAATGTGCTGTTACTTTAACATCGTTAATGCCACCCCCAACCCAAGTGTTTGCAACAAACTCTTCATCACAGTCACAGTCATGGTCACTTGCTCTGTGTGCAGCTTTTAAATCATTGCAAAGGCCCCGACCATTTTCTTGTACCAGAGGAGGACTAAATTGGAGTCACACGCACCTGGTCCAATTCACCACCTACAAATAAAACTTAAAGACACACTTAGGAAGTGATGTTGTTCATAATCCAGGTACTTCCTGTATTTCATTAATGCCATCTTTTTGAGCCCCTTGGCATTTCTGTGAGATGCATTAAGCACATTAATATTACTGATTAGGAAATCGATAGTAAAAGACAGCTTGTGACCAATCTAGGGTTAGGGCCGTTCAGAACTGAAGGGAGAAATTCTTTTATATGTTATTTTTATTAAAAGTATGCTACTCCTCATACTTGATCCAAGATATTTAAGCCATCTATATACATAAATGTTCATGGATTTAATTGCATATGACTATGCAAAGGCATTTGATTGTGTGGATCACAACAAACTGTAGCTGACTCTGAGAAGAATGGAAATCCCAGAACACTTGGTTGTGCTTTTGCAAAACCTGTATGTGGACTAGGAGGCAGTCATCAGAATAGAGCGAGGAAACGCTGCATGGTTCAAAATTGAGAAGGGTGTGTGTCAAGGATGTGTCCTGTCTCCATATCTTTTCAATCTATATGCGGAACAGATTATCCAGGAGGCTGGGCTCTATGAGGAGAAGTGTGGCATCAGGATTAGAGGTAGATTCAACAACAGTCTGCATTATGCAGATGACACAACCCCGCTTGCTGAAACTGAGGAGGATCTGAAGTGCTTGCTGCAGCAGGTCAAGGACTGCAGCCTTCAGTATGGTTTGAAGCTCAACATTGAGAAAACAACAATTCTCACCACCAGGCTGATTGGTAGCATCATGATGGATGATAAAGAGATTGAGATTGTTGACAACTTCAGTTTTCTTGGCTCTACAATCAACACTCTTGGTACCAGCAGCCAGGAAATTAAAAAATTAATTGCACTGGGAAAGTCTGCTGTCAGAGACCTTTCCAAAGTACTGAAGAGTAATGATGTCAGTCTCGAGATTAAGGTGCGCCTGATACAGGCCATGGTCTTTGCAGTTACTTGCTATGCATCAGAGAGCTAGGGATAATAGAAGGAGAGTTAATGTCTTTGAGCTTTGGTGCTGAAGAAGAGTTTTGCATATACCATGGACTTCTAGGAGAACAAACAGGTTGGTCCTGGAGAGGGTAAAGCCAGGCTGTTCCTTTAGAGGCAACGATTCTGAAGCTTCGTTGGACATACTATGTTGCAAGGTGGGATCAGTCCTTGGAGAAGGATGTCATGCTTGGGAGGGTGGAGGGACAGTGCAGGAGAGGAAGACCCTTGATGAGATGGATTGATTCAGTTACTGGGGAAATGGGGATAGGTGTGTCAGAGGAAATAAGATTGGCCTAGGATAGAGCTGCTTAGGGTTTAGGGCTGTTGTACATAAAGTCACTATGGGTCTCAAGTGACTTGACGGCACATAACAATAACAATAAATGTTCATTAAATAGTCTTCAAATAAATTACTGCTTGGAAGCAGGAGTAACATCCACTTGCAAAAAAAAACTTGCCTCCGGAAACTCTGTGAACTTGGAAAAAAGATGAAAGTTTTGTGTTCAAGACTTTCATTCATAGGGTCACTATGTGTTGTCTACAAATCTAAAGCATTTAACAACAACAACTTCTAAACTAGGAAGCTCTGCTGGCCTAGTGGTAAGGAGTTGCACTGTCAATAAAGACAGGTAGTCAGATTCCACTGACTGCATTAAGGGAAGAAGATGGGCTGTCTCCTCTCATGTAATTTACAGCATCTGAAAACCTGATCAAAGGTCAACTTTGAGTCAGCTCTGACCTGACAACCCATAATAACAACAACAGTAGCAACAATGACAACATCTCTATCTCTTTCTACGTTTCTCTCTCTCTCAGTTATAAAGAATAAATCTTACAGTAGAAAAATAGAACTTTCAAAGTCCTCAAAATGTAAGAGTTTGCATATCAAAGATACTTACTTAATCATTTCACATTTTCTTTTACAAGTGAAATGAAAGATGTGTTCTACTGACAGCTCTTGGGAATAATGTAGGACAGTGGCTTCATCTCCACTATACATTTGAGAAGAACCAGCTAATTACTTCCTAAAATTAATATGTCATTTCAGGAGCTTAGAGAGGGTGGAAAGTTCTACGTTGGCCTGCTAAGACCAAGCATTAAAAATTGACCTTATACACAAAAATAGAGGTATACCTAAAAGAGAAAGGGAAAAAAGTTATAATAAAACAGTTTTTATTTTGGGTTGTTTTTTTTTTTTTGTAAGACCTGTCAACTTGCTGTTCTAAGAATTCATATTGCGTTGTTTTTCTTAATTTTGTAATCAGATAGGCTATGGTATAAAAGTGACATCTCTTAGGTGGACTTGATTCACAGAACCTGAGAAAGCTGTTGACATTTGCAATTTATGCATAATAAACCATGACCCTTTCTCAGAAGAAGGAAGCTCAGAGATATGTTTTATTGCTGCCTCATAGTGGCAGCCGCAGTGGGCCTGAGCGTGGCAGAGATTATGAGGATGGCAGAGGTTAAGCAAGGTTCCCTTCTCTTGTTCAAAAGGGCTGCTATAAGACATAGTCAACTCGACAGCACCCAGCAACAACCCAACTCTGAGTAACTAGGCCCTGACCAAATTTCAGCCCCATATGCACTGCAAGAGTTCTCCCACAAACTAAAGGTTATCTTTTCTTTTTTACAACAATCAGACAGAGGAACTAGGATTGGATGAAAGGTTCCAGTGGTAACTGAAATCATTAATAACTGAGTGTTTATCTCACCCCTTTACTTGACTGAAGTGTAGATAGACTGTTCTTTGGAAGTGAGGGAGGTAAGACTTCCCCTTCCTTATTTGGACACATTGTCAGGAAAGGTCCACCACCGGAAAAGGACATCATGTTTGGTAGATGATCACCAAAAACAATAGAAACTCTCAGTAGTGGCAACAACGGGCTCAAACATGCGGATGGTCTTGAGGATGATGAAGGACTGGTCAGTGTTTAGTCCTGCTGTGTGTGATGTTAACCATGAATCAAAACCAACGTGTTGTTGTTGTTATGTGCCATCGAGTCGTTTCCGACTCATAGCGACCCTATGCACAACAGCTCTAAACCCTGCCCTATCCTGCGCCAACCGAACTGCCTCCGACACACCCATCACGATTAGCCCAGTCACCAAATCAATCCATCTCATAGAGGGTCTTCCCCTCCTGCGCTGTC